>NW_026910956.1:0-260249 GCF_963854185.1 Sardina pilchardus
CAGCCAACTGTCATGAAATATGAAAAGTAAACGTGTCTTCACTTTTCCTTCATAGCTTGAAATTGGAAGGTCTTAGAAGCTTGAAACCAAGCGCATACAACACAAAGGGCCTCAATGAGCTACTGGCCGCTCACTGGTGGCTCCAGCGCACGCGGTTCAGTCGCATCATTCACTCTGATGTGGTGTTCATGAAGTTGGGTGTTGAGGTGCATGTACTGCATTGTGACAGAAAGTCACTTTACAACATCTTACAAGCCCAAAGTGGATTTTGAAAAAAGTTTCCACGAGCGCATGTTTTGGCCGTCTCAGCCAACTGTCATGAAATATGAAAAGTAAACGTGTCTTCACTTTTCCTTCATAGCTTGAAATTGGAAGGTCTTAGAAGCTTGAAACCAAGCGCATACAACACAAAGGGCCTCAATGAGCTACTGGCCGCTCACTGGTGGCTCCAGCGCACGCGGTTCAGTCGCATCATTCACTCTGATGTGGTGTTCATGAAGTTGGGTGTTGAGGTGCATGTACTGCATTGTGACAGAAAGTCACTTTACAACATCTTACAAGCCCAAAGTGGATTTTGAAAAAAGTTTCCACGAGCGCATGTTTTGGCCGTCTCAGCCAACTGTCATGAAATATGAAAAGTAAACGTGTCTTCACTTTTCCTTCATAGCTTGAAATTGGAAGGTCTTAGAAGCTTGAAACCAAGCGCATACAACACAAAGGGCCTCAATGAGCTACTGGCCGCTCACTGGTGGCTCCAGCGCACGCGGTTCAGTCGCATCATTCACTCTGATGTGGTGTTCATGAAGTTGGGTGTTGAGGTGCATGTACTGCATTGTGACAGAAAGTCACTTTACAACATCTTACAAGCCCAAAGTGGATTTTGAAAAAAGTTTCCACGAGCGCATGTTTTGGCCGTCTCAGCCAACTGTCATGAAATATGAAAAGTAAACGTGTCTTCACTTTTCCTTCATAGCTTGAAATTGGAAGGTCTTAGAAGCTTGAAACCAAGCGCATACAACACAAAGGGCCTCAATGAGCTACTGGCCGCTCACTGGTGGCTCCAGCGCACGCGGTTCAGTCGCATCATTCACTCTGATGTGGTGTTCATGAAGTTGGGTGTTGAGGTGCATGTACTGCATTGTGACAGAAAGTCACTTTACAACATCTTACAAGCCCAAAGTGGATTTTGAAAAAAGTTTCCACGAGCGCATGTTTTGGCCGTCTCAGCCAACTGTCATGAAATATGAAAAGTAAACGTGTCTTCACTTTTCCTTCATAGCTTGAAATTGGAAGGTCTTAGAAGCTTGAAACCAAGCGCATACAACACAAAGGGCCTCAATGAGCTACTGGCCGCTCACTGGTGGCTCCAGCGCACGCGGTTCAGTCGCATCATTCACTCTGATGTGGTGTTCATGAAGTTGGGTGTTGAGGTGCATGTACTGCATTGTGACAGAAAGTCACTTTACAACATCTTACAAGCCCAAAGTGGATTTTGAAAAAAGTTTCCACGAGCGCATGTTTTGGCCGTCTCAGCCAACTGTCATGAAATATGAAAAGTAAACGTGTCTTCACTTTTCCTTCATAGCTTGAAATTGGAAGGTCTTAGAAGCTTGAAACCAAGCGCATACAACACAAAGGGCCTCAATGAGCTACTGGCCGCTCACTGGTGGCTCCAGCGCACGCGGTTCAGTCGCATCATTCACTCTGATGTGGTGTTCATGAAGTTGGGTGTTGAGGTGCATGTACTGCATTGTGACAGAAAGTCACTTTACAACATCTTACAAGCCCAAAGTGGATTTTGAAAAAAGTTTCCACGAGCGCATGTTTTGGCCGTCTCAGCCAACTGTCATGAAATATGAAAAGTAAACGTGTCTTCACTTTTCCTTCATAGCTTGAAATTGGAAGGTCTTAGAAGCTTGAAACCAAGCGCATACAACACAAAGGGCCTCAATGAGCTACTGGCCGCTCACTGGTGGCTCCAGCGCACGCGGTTCAGTCGCATCATTCACTCTGATGTGGTGTTCATGAAGTTGGGTGTTGAGGTGCATGTACTGCATTGTGACAGAAAGTCACTTTACAACATCTTACAAGCCCAAAGTGGATTTTGAAAAAAGTTTCCACGAGCGCATGTTTTGGCCGTCTCAGCCAACTGTCATGAAATATGAAAAGTAAACGTGTCTTCACTTTTCCTTCATAGCTTGAAATTGGAAGGTCTTAGAAGCTTGAAACCAAGCGCATACAACACAAAGGGCCTCAATGAGCTACTGGCCGCTCACTGGTGGCTCCAGCGCACGCGGTTCAGTCGCATCATTCACTCTGATGTGGTGTTCATGAAGTTGGGTGTTGAGGTGCATGTACTGCATTGTGACAGAAAGTCACTTTACAACATCTTACAAGCCCAAAGTGGATTTTGAAAAAAGTTTCCACGAGCGCATGTTTTGGCCGTCTCAGCCAACTGTCATGAAATATGAAAAGTAAACGTGTCTTCACTTTTCCTTCATAGCTTGAAATTGGAAGGTCTTAGAAGCTTGAAACCAAGCGCATACAACACAAAGGGCCTCAATGAGCTACTGGCCGCTCACTGGTGGCTCCAGCGCACGCGGTTCAGTCGCATCATTCACTCTGATGTGGTGTTCATGAAGTTGGGTGTTGAGGTGCATGTACTGCATTGTGACAGAAAGTCACTTTACAACATCTTACAAGCCCAAAGTGGATTTTGAAAAAAGTTTCCACGAGCGCATGTTTTGGCCGTCTCAGCCAACTGTCATGAAATATGAAAAGTAAACGTGTCTTCACTTTTCCTTCATAGCTTGAAATTGGAAGGTCTTAGAAGCTTGAAACCAAGCGCATACAACACAAAGGGCCTCAATGAGCTACTGGCCGCTCACTGGTGGCTCCAGCGCACGCGGTTCAGTCGCATCATTCACTCTGATGTGGTGTTCATGAAGTTGGGTGTTGAGGTGCATGTACTGCATTGTGACAGAAAGTCACTTTACAACATCTTACAAGCCCAAAGTGGATTTTGAAAAAAGTTTCCACGAGCGCATGTTTTGGCCGTCTCAGCCAACTGTCATGAAATATGAAAAGTAAACGTGTCTTCACTTTTCCTTCATAGCTTGAAATTGGAAGGTCTTAGAAGCTTGAAACCAAGCGCATACAACACAAAGGGCCTCAATGAGCTACTGGCCGCTCACTGGTGGCTCCAGCGCACGCGGTTCAGTCGCATCATTCACTCTGATGTGGTGTTCATGAAGTTGGGTGTTGAGGTGCATGTACTGCATTGTGACAGAAAGTCACTTTACAACATCTTACAAGCCCAAAGTGGATTTTGAAAAAAGTTTCCACGAGCGCATGTTTTGGCCGTCTCAGCCAACTGTCATGAAATATGAAAAGTAAACGTGTCTTCACTTTTCCTTCATAGCTTGAAATTGGAAGGTCTTAGAAGCTTGAAACCAAGCGCATACAACACAAAGGGCCTCAATGAGCTACTGGCCGCTCACTGGTGGCTCCAGCGCACGCGGTTCAGTCGCATCATTCACTCTGATGTGGTGTTCATGAAGTTGGGTGTTGAGGTGCATGTACTGCATTGTGACAGAAAGTCACTTTACAACATCTTACAAGCCCAAAGTGGATTTTGAAAAAAGTTTCCACGAGCGCATGTTTTGGCCGTCTCAGCCAACTGTCATGAAATATGAAAAGTAAACGTGTCTTCACTTTTCCTTCATAGCTTGAAATTGGAAGGTCTTAGAAGCTTGAAACCAAGCGCATACAACACAAAGGGCCTCAATGAGCTACTGGCCGCTCACTGGTGGCTCCAGCGCACGCGGTTCAGTCGCATCATTCACTCTGATGTGGTGTTCATGAAGTTGGGTGTTGAGGTGCATGTACTGCATTGTGACAGAAAGTCACTTTACAACATCTTACAAGCCCAAAGTGGATTTTGAAAAAAGTTTCCACGAGCGCATGTTTTGGCCGTCTCAGCCAACTGTCATGAAATATGAAAAGTAAACGTGTCTTCACTTTTCCTTCATAGCTTGAAATTGGAAGGTCTTAGAAGCTTGAAACCAAGCGCATACAACACAAAGGGCCTCAATGAGCTACTGGCCGCTCACTGGTGGCTCCAGCGCACGCGGTTCAGTCGCATCATTCACTCTGATGTGGTGTTCATGAAGTTGGGTGTTGAGGTGCATGTACTGCATTGTGACAGAAAGTCACTTTACAACATCTTACAAGCCCAAAGTGGATTTTGAAAAAAGTTTCCACGAGCGCATGTTTTGGCCGTCTCAGCCAACTGTCATGAAATATGAAAAGTAAACGTGTCTTCACTTTTCCTTCATAGCTTGAAATTGGAAGGTCTTAGAAGCTTGAAACCAAGCGCATACAACACAAAGGGCCTCAATGAGCTACTGGCCGCTCACTGGTGGCTCCAGCGCACGCGGTTCAGTCGCATCATTCACTCTGATGTGGTGTTCATGAAGTTGGGTGTTGAGGTGCATGTACTGCATTGTGACAGAAAGTCACTTTACAACATCTTACAAGCCCAAAGTGGATTTTGAAAAAAGTTTCCACGAGCGCATGTTTTGGCCGTCTCAGCCAACTGTCATGAAATATGAAAAGTAAACGTGTCTTCACTTTTCCTTCATAGCTTGAAATTGGAAGGTCTTAGAAGCTTGAAACCAAGCGCATACAACACAAAGGGCCTCAATGAGCTACTGGCCGCTCACTGGTGGCTCCAGCGCACGCGGTTCAGTCGCATCATTCACTCTGATGTGGTGTTCATGAAGTTGGGTGTTGAGGTGCATGTACTGCATTGTGACAGAAAGTCACTTTACAACATCTTACAAGCCCAAAGTGGATTTTGAAAAAAGTTTCCACGAGCGCATGTTTTGGCCGTCTCAGCCAACTGTCATGAAATATGAAAAGTAAACGTGTCTTCACTTTTCCTTCATAGCTTGAAATTGGAAGGTCTTAGAAGCTTGAAACCAAGCGCATACAACACAAAGGGCCTCAATGAGCTACTGGCCGCTCACTGGTGGCTCCAGCGCACGCGGTTCAGTCGCATCATTCACTCTGATGTGGTGTTCATGAAGTTGGGTGTTGAGGTGCATGTACTGCATTGTGACAGAAAGTCACTTTACAACATCTTACAAGCCCAAAGTGGATTTTGAAAAAAGTTTCCACGAGCGCATGTTTTGGCCGTCTCAGCCAACTGTCATGAAATATGAAAAGTAAACGTGTCTTCACTTTTCCTTCATAGCTTGAAATTGGAAGGTCTTAGAAGCTTGAAACCAAGCGCATACAACACAAAGGGCCTCAATGAGCTACTGGCCGCTCACTGGTGGCTCCAGCGCACGCGGTTCAGTCGCATCATTCACTCTGATGTGGTGTTCATGAAGTTGGGTGTTGAGGTGCATGTACTGCATTGTGACAGAAAGTCACTTTACAACATCTTACAAGCCCAAAGTGGATTTTGAAAAAAGTTTCCACGAGCGCATGTTTTGGCCGTCTCAGCCAACTGTCATGAAATATGAAAAGTAAACGTGTCTTCACTTTTCCTTCATAGCTTGAAATTGGAAGGTCTTAGAAGCTTGAAACCAAGCGCATACAACACAAAGGGCCTCAATGAGCTACTGGCCGCTCACTGGTGGCTCCAGCGCACGCGGTTCAGTCGCATCATTCACTCTGATGTGGTGTTCATGAAGTTGGGTGTTGAGGTGCATGTACTGCATTGTGACAGAAAGTCACTTTACAACATCTTACAAGCCCAAAGTGGATTTTGAAAAAAGTTTCCACGAGCGCATGTTTTGGCCGTCTCAGCCAACTGTCATGAAATATGAAAAGTAAACGTGTCTTCACTTTTCCTTCATAGCTTGAAATTGGAAGGTCTTAGAAGCTTGAAACCAAGCGCATACAACACAAAGGGCCTCAATGAGCTACTGGCCGCTCACTGGTGGCTCCAGCGCACGCGGTTCAGTCGCATCATTCACTCTGATGTGGTGTTCATGAAGTTGGGTGTTGAGGTGCATGTACTGCATTGTGACAGAAAGTCACTTTACAACATCTTACAAGCCCAAAGTGGATTTTGAAAAAAGTTTCCACGAGCGCATGTTTTGGCCGTCTCAGCCAACTGTCATGAAATATGAAAAGTAAACGTGTCTTCACTTTTCCTTCATAGCTTGAAATTGGAAGGTCTTAGAAGCTTGAAACCAAGCGCATACAACACAAAGGGCCTCAATGAGCTACTGGCCGCTCACTGGTGGCTCCAGCGCACGCGGTTCAGTCGCATCATTCACTCTGATGTGGTGTTCATGAAGTTGGGTGTTGAGGTGCATGTACTGCATTGTGACAGAAAGTCACTTTACAACATCTTACAAGCCCAAAGTGGATTTTGAAAAAAGTTTCCACGAGCGCATGTTTTGGCCGTCTCAGCCAACTGTCATGAAATATGAAAAGTAAACGTGTCTTCACTTTTCCTTCATAGCTTGAAATTGGAAGGTCTTAGAAGCTTGAAACCAAGCGCATACAACACAAAGGGCCTCAATGAGCTACTGGCCGCTCACTGGTGGCTCCAGCGCACGCGGTTCAGTCGCATCATTCACTCTGATGTGGTGTTCATGAAGTTGGGTGTTGAGGTGCATGTACTGCATTGTGACAGAAAGTCACTTTACAACATCTTACAAGCCCAAAGTGGATTTTGAAAAAAGTTTCCACGAGCGCATGTTTTGGCCGTCTCAGCCAACTGTCATGAAATATGAAAAGTAAACGTGTCTTCACTTTTCCTTCATAGCTTGAAATTGGAAGGTCTTAGAAGCTTGAAACCAAGCGCATACAACACAAAGGGCCTCAATGAGCTACTGGCCGCTCACTGGTGGCTCCAGCGCACGCGGTTCAGTCGCATCATTCACTCTGATGTGGTGTTCATGAAGTTGGGTGTTGAGGTGCATGTACTGCATTGTGACAGAAAGTCACTTTACAACATCTTACAAGCCCAAAGTGGATTTTGAAAAAAGTTTCCACGAGCGCATGTTTTGGCCGTCTCAGCCAACTGTCATGAAATATGAAAAGTAAACGTGTCTTCACTTTTCCTTCATAGCTTGAAATTGGAAGGTCTTAGAAGCTTGAAACCAAGCGCATACAACACAAAGGGCCTCAATGAGCTACTGGCCGCTCACTGGTGGCTCCAGCGCACGCGGTTCAGTCGCATCATTCACTCTGATGTGGTGTTCATGAAGTTGGGTGTTGAGGTGCATGTACTGCATTGTGACAGAAAGTCACTTTACAACATCTTACAAGCCCAAAGTGGATTTTGAAAAAAGTTTCCACGAGCGCATGTTTTGGCCGTCTCAGCCAACTGTCATGAAATATGAAAAGTAAACGTGTCTTCACTTTTCCTTCATAGCTTGAAATTGGAAGGTCTTAGAAGCTTGAAACCAAGCGCATACAACACAAAGGGCCTCAATGAGCTACTGGCCGCTCACTGGTGGCTCCAGCGCACGCGGTTCAGTCGCATCATTCACTCTGATGTGGTGTTCATGAAGTTGGGTGTTGAGGTGCATGTACTGCATTGTGACAGAAAGTCACTTTACAACATCTTACAAGCCCAAAGTGGATTTTGAAAAAAGTTTCCACGAGCGCATGTTTTGGCCGTCTCAGCCAACTGTCATGAAATATGAAAAGTAAACGTGTCTTCACTTTTCCTTCATAGCTTGAAATTGGAAGGTCTTAGAAGCTTGAAACCAAGCGCATACAACACAAAGGGCCTCAATGAGCTACTGGCCGCTCACTGGTGGCTCCAGCGCACGCGGTTCAGTCGCATCATTCACTCTGATGTGGTGTTCATGAAGTTGGGTGTTGAGGTGCATGTACTGCATTGTGACAGAAAGTCACTTTACAACATCTTACAAGCCCAAAGTGGATTTTGAAAAAAGTTTCCACGAGCGCATGTTTTGGCCGTCTCAGCCAACTGTCATGAAATATGAAAAGTAAACGTGTCTTCACTTTTCCTTCATAGCTTGAAATTGGAAGGTCTTAGAAGCTTGAAACCAAGCGCATACAACACAAAGGGCCTCAATGAGCTACTGGCCGCTCACTGGTGGCTCCAGCGCACGCGGTTCAGTCGCATCATTCACTCTGATGTGGTGTTCATGAAGTTGGGTGTTGAGGTGCATGTACTGCATTGTGACAGAAAGTCACTTTACAACATCTTACAAGCCCAAAGTGGATTTTGAAAAAAGTTTCCACGAGCGCATGTTTTGGCCGTCTCAGCCAACTGTCATGAAATATGAAAAGTAAACGTGTCTTCACTTTTCCTTCATAGCTTGAAATTGGAAGGTCTTAGAAGCTTGAAACCAAGCGCATACAACACAAAGGGCCTCAATGAGCTACTGGCCGCTCACTGGTGGCTCCAGCGCACGCGGTTCAGTCGCATCATTCACTCTGATGTGGTGTTCATGAAGTTGGGTGTTGAGGTGCATGTACTGCATTGTGACAGAAAGTCACTTTACAACATCTTACAAGCCCAAAGTGGATTTTGAAAAAAGTTTCCACGAGCGCATGTTTTGGCCGTCTCAGCCAACTGTCATGAAATATGAAAAGTAAACGTGTCTTCACTTTTCCTTCATAGCTTGAAATTGGAAGGTCTTAGAAGCTTGAAACCAAGCGCATACAACACAAAGGGCCTCAATGAGCTACTGGCCGCTCACTGGTGGCTCCAGCGCACGCGGTTCAGTCGCATCATTCACTCTGATGTGGTGTTCATGAAGTTGGGTGTTGAGGTGCATGTACTGCATTGTGACAGAAAGTCACTTTACAACATCTTACAAGCCCAAAGTGGATTTTGAAAAAAGTTTCCACGAGCGCATGTTTTGGCCGTCTCAGCCAACTGTCATGAAATATGAAAAGTAAACGTGTCTTCACTTTTCCTTCATAGCTTGAAATTGGAAGGTCTTAGAAGCTTGAAACCAAGCGCATACAACACAAAGGGCCTCAATGAGCTACTGGCCGCTCACTGGTGGCTCCAGCGCACGCGGTTCAGTCGCATCATTCACTCTGATGTGGTGTTCATGAAGTTGGGTGTTGAGGTGCATGTACTGCATTGTGACAGAAAGTCACTTTACAACATCTTACAAGCCCAAAGTGGATTTTGAAAAAAGTTTCCACGAGCGCATGTTTTGGCCGTCTCAGCCAACTGTCATGAAATATGAAAAGTAAACGTGTCTTCACTTTTCCTTCATAGCTTGAAATTGGAAGGTCTTAGAAGCTTGAAACCAAGCGCATACAACACAAAGGGCCTCAATGAGCTACTGGCCGCTCACTGGTGGCTCCAGCGCACGCGGTTCAGTCGCATCATTCACTCTGATGTGGTGTTCATGAAGTTGGGTGTTGAGGTGCATGTACTGCATTGTGACAGAAAGTCACTTTACAACATCTTACAAGCCCAAAGTGGATTTTGAAAAAAGTTTCCACGAGCGCATGTTTTGGCCGTCTCAGCCAACTGTCATGAAATATGAAAAGTAAACGTGTCTTCACTTTTCCTTCATAGCTTGAAATTGGAAGGTCTTAGAAGCTTGAAACCAAGCGCATACAACACAAAGGGCCTCAATGAGCTACTGGCCGCTCACTGGTGGCTCCAGCGCACGCGGTTCAGTCGCATCATTCACTCTGATGTGGTGTTCATGAAGTTGGGTGTTGAGGTGCATGTACTGCATTGTGACAGAAAGTCACTTTACAACATCTTACAAGCCCAAAGTGGATTTTGAAAAAAGTTTCCACGAGCGCATGTTTTGGCCGTCTCAGCCAACTGTCATGAAATATGAAAAGTAAACGTGTCTTCACTTTTCCTTCATAGCTTGAAATTGGAAGGTCTTAGAAGCTTGAAACCAAGCGCATACAACACAAAGGGCCTCAATGAGCTACTGGCCGCTCACTGGTGGCTCCAGCGCACGCGGTTCAGTCGCATCATTCACTCTGATGTGGTGTTCATGAAGTTGGGTGTTGAGGTGCATGTACTGCATTGTGACAGAAAGTCACTTTACAACATCTTACAAGCCCAAAGTGGATTTTGAAAAAAGTTTCCACGAGCGCATGTTTTGGCCGTCTCAGCCAACTGTCATGAAATATGAAAAGTAAACGTGTCTTCACTTTTCCTTCATAGCTTGAAATTGGAAGGTCTTAGAAGCTTGAAACCAAGCGCATACAACACAAAGGGCCTCAATGAGCTACTGGCCGCTCACTGGTGGCTCCAGCGCACGCGGTTCAGTCGCATCATTCACTCTGATGTGGTGTTCATGAAGTTGGGTGTTGAGGTGCATGTACTGCATTGTGACAGAAAGTCACTTTACAACATCTTACAAGCCCAAAGTGGATTTTGAAAAAAGTTTCCACGAGCGCATGTTTTGGCCGTCTCAGCCAACTGTCATGAAATATGAAAAGTAAACGTGTCTTCACTTTTCCTTCATAGCTTGAAATTGGAAGGTCTTAGAAGCTTGAAACCAAGCGCATACAACACAAAGGGCCTCAATGAGCTACTGGCCGCTCACTGGTGGCTCCAGCGCACGCGGTTCAGTCGCATCATTCACTCTGATGTGGTGTTCATGAAGTTGGGTGTTGAGGTGCATGTACTGCATTGTGACAGAAAGTCACTTTACAACATCTTACAAGCCCAAAGTGGATTTTGAAAAAAGTTTCCACGAGCGCATGTTTTGGCCGTCTCAGCCAACTGTCATGAAATATGAAAAGTAAACGTGTCTTCACTTTTCCTTCATAGCTTGAAATTGGAAGGTCTTAGAAGCTTGAAACCAAGCGCATACAACACAAAGGGCCTCAATGAGCTACTGGCCGCTCACTGGTGGCTCCAGCGCACGCGGTTCAGTCGCATCATTCACTCTGATGTGGTGTTCATGAAGTTGGGTGTTGAGGTGCATGTACTGCATTGTGACAGAAAGTCACTTTACAACATCTTACAAGCCCAAAGTGGATTTTGAAAAAAGTTTCCACGAGCGCATGTTTTGGCCGTCTCAGCCAACTGTCATGAAATATGAAAAGTAAACGTGTCTTCACTTTTCCTTCATAGCTTGAAATTGGAAGGTCTTAGAAGCTTGAAACCAAGCGCATACAACACAAAGGGCCTCAATGAGCTACTGGCCGCTCACTGGTGGCTCCAGCGCACGCGGTTCAGTCGCATCATTCACTCTGATGTGGTGTTCATGAAGTTGGGTGTTGAGGTGCATGTACTGCATTGTGACAGAAAGTCACTTTACAACATCTTACAAGCCCAAAGTGGATTTTGAAAAAAGTTTCCACGAGCGCATGTTTTGGCCGTCTCAGCCAACTGTCATGAAATATGAAAAGTAAACGTGTCTTCACTTTTCCTTCATAGCTTGAAATTGGAAGGTCTTAGAAGCTTGAAACCAAGCGCATACAACACAAAGGGCCTCAATGAGCTACTGGCCGCTCACTGGTGGCTCCAGCGCACGCGGTTCAGTCGCATCATTCACTCTGATGTGGTGTTCATGAAGTTGGGTGTTGAGGTGCATGTACTGCATTGTGACAGAAAGTCACTTTACAACATCTTACAAGCCCAAAGTGGATTTTGAAAAAAGTTTCCACGAGCGCATGTTTTGGCCGTCTCAGCCAACTGTCATGAAATATGAAAAGTAAACGTGTCTTCACTTTTCCTTCATAGCTTGAAATTGGAAGGTCTTAGAAGCTTGAAACCAAGCGCATACAACACAAAGGGCCTCAATGAGCTACTGGCCGCTCACTGGTGGCTCCAGCGCACGCGGTTCAGTCGCATCATTCACTCTGATGTGGTGTTCATGAAGTTGGGTGTTGAGGTGCATGTACTGCATTGTGACAGAAAGTCACTTTACAACATCTTACAAGCCCAAAGTGGATTTTGAAAAAAGTTTCCACGAGCGCATGTTTTGGCCGTCTCAGCCAACTGTCATGAAATATGAAAAGTAAACGTGTCTTCACTTTTCCTTCATAGCTTGAAATTGGAAGGTCTTAGAAGCTTGAAACCAAGCGCATACAACACAAAGGGCCTCAATGAGCTACTGGCCGCTCACTGGTGGCTCCAGCGCACGCGGTTCAGTCGCATCATTCACTCTGATGTGGTGTTCATGAAGTTGGGTGTTGAGGTGCATGTACTGCATTGTGACAGAAAGTCACTTTACAACATCTTACAAGCCCAAAGTGGATTTTGAAAAAAGTTTCCACGAGCGCATGTTTTGGCCGTCTCAGCCAACTGTCATGAAATATGAAAAGTAAACGTGTCTTCACTTTTCCTTCATAGCTTGAAATTGGAAGGTCTTAGAAGCTTGAAACCAAGCGCATACAACACAAAGGGCCTCAATGAGCTACTGGCCGCTCACTGGTGGCTCCAGCGCACGCGGTTCAGTCGCATCATTCACTCTGATGTGGTGTTCATGAAGTTGGGTGTTGAGGTGCATGTACTGCATTGTGACAGAAAGTCACTTTACAACATCTTACAAGCCCAAAGTGGATTTTGAAAAAAGTTTCCACGAGCGCATGTTTTGGCCGTCTCAGCCAACTGTCATGAAATATGAAAAGTAAACGTGTCTTCACTTTTCCTTCATAGCTTGAAATTGGAAGGTCTTAGAAGCTTGAAACCAAGCGCATACAACACAAAGGGCCTCAATGAGCTACTGGCCGCTCACTGGTGGCTCCAGCGCACGCGGTTCAGTCGCATCATTCACTCTGATGTGGTGTTCATGAAGTTGGGTGTTGAGGTGCATGTACTGCATTGTGACAGAAAGTCACTTTACAACATCTTACAAGCCCAAAGTGGATTTTGAAAAAAGTTTCCACGAGCGCATGTTTTGGCCGTCTCAGCCAACTGTCATGAAATATGAAAAGTAAACGTGTCTTCACTTTTCCTTCATAGCTTGAAATTGGAAGGTCTTAGAAGCTTGAAACCAAGCGCATACAACACAAAGGGCCTCAATGAGCTACTGGCCGCTCACTGGTGGCTCCAGCGCACGCGGTTCAGTCGCATCATTCACTCTGATGTGGTGTTCATGAAGTTGGGTGTTGAGGTGCATGTACTGCATTGTGACAGAAAGTCACTTTACAACATCTTACAAGCCCAAAGTGGATTTTGAAAAAAGTTTCCACGAGCGCATGTTTTGGCCGTCTCAGCCAACTGTCATGAAATATGAAAAGTAAACGTGTCTTCACTTTTCCTTCATAGCTTGAAATTGGAAGGTCTTAGAAGCTTGAAACCAAGCGCATACAACACAAAGGGCCTCAATGAGCTACTGGCCGCTCACTGGTGGCTCCAGCGCACGCGGTTCAGTCGCATCATTCACTCTGATGTGGTGTTCATGAAGTTGGGTGTTGAGGTGCATGTACTGCATTGTGACAGAAAGTCACTTTACAACATCTTACAAGCCCAAAGTGGATTTTGAAAAAAGTTTCCACGAGCGCATGTTTTGGCCGTCTCAGCCAACTGTCATGAAATATGAAAAGTAAACGTGTCTTCACTTTTCCTTCATAGCTTGAAATTGGAAGGTCTTAGAAGCTTGAAACCAAGCGCATACAACACAAAGGGCCTCAATGAGCTACTGGCCGCTCACTGGTGGCTCCAGCGCACGCGGTTCAGTCGCATCATTCACTCTGATGTGGTGTTCATGAAGTTGGGTGTTGAGGTGCATGTACTGCATTGTGACAGAAAGTCACTTTACAACATCTTACAAGCCCAAAGTGGATTTTGAAAAAAGTTTCCACGAGCGCATGTTTTGGCCGTCTCAGCCAACTGTCATGAAATATGAAAAGTAAACGTGTCTTCACTTTTCCTTCATAGCTTGAAATTGGAAGGTCTTAGAAGCTTGAAACCAAGCGCATACAACACAAAGGGCCTCAATGAGCTACTGGCCGCTCACTGGTGGCTCCAGCGCACGCGGTTCAGTCGCATCATTCACTCTGATGTGGTGTTCATGAAGTTGGGTGTTGAGGTGCATGTACTGCATTGTGACAGAAAGTCACTTTACAACATCTTACAAGCCCAAAGTGGATTTTGAAAAAAGTTTCCACGAGCGCATGTTTTGGCCGTCTCAGCCAACTGTCATGAAATATGAAAAGTAAACGTGTCTTCACTTTTCCTTCATAGCTTGAAATTGGAAGGTCTTAGAAGCTTGAAACCAAGCGCATACAACACAAAGGGCCTCAATGAGCTACTGGCCGCTCACTGGTGGCTCCAGCGCACGCGGTTCAGTCGCATCATTCACTCTGATGTGGTGTTCATGAAGTTGGGTGTTGAGGTGCATGTACTGCATTGTGACAGAAAGTCACTTTACAACATCTTACAAGCCCAAAGTGGATTTTGAAAAAAGTTTCCACGAGCGCATGTTTTGGCCGTCTCAGCCAACTGTCATGAAATATGAAAAGTAAACGTGTCTTCACTTTTCCTTCATAGCTTGAAATTGGAAGGTCTTAGAAGCTTGAAACCAAGCGCATACAACACAAAGGGCCTCAATGAGCTACTGGCCGCTCACTGGTGGCTCCAGCGCACGCGGTTCAGTCGCATCATTCACTCTGATGTGGTGTTCATGAAGTTGGGTGTTGAGGTGCATGTACTGCATTGTGACAGAAAGTCACTTTACAACATCTTACAAGCCCAAAGTGTGGCCCCAGCGGTGGCGCAACTGGCTGGGGCACCTGCACCGTACGCCGGCGACCCGGGTTCGATTCCCGCCCCGTGGTCCTTTCCGGATCCCACCCCGACTCTCTCTCCCACTCACTTCCTGTCATTCTCTCTACTGTCCTGTCCAATTAAAGGCATAAAAAGCCCAAAAAAATAATCTTTAAAAAAAAAAAAAAAAACAAGCCCAAAGTGGATTTTGAAAAAAGTTTCCACGAGCGCATGTTTTGGCCGTCTCAGCCAACTGTCATGAAATATGAAAAGTAAACGTGTCTTCACTTTTCCTTCATAGCTTGAAATTGGAAGGTCTTAGAAGCTTGAAACCAAGCGCATACAACACAAAGGGCCTCAATGAGCTACTGGCCGCTCACTGGTGGCTCCAGCGCACGCGGTTCAGTCGCATCATTCACTCTGATGTGGTGTTCATGAAGTTGGGTGTTGAGGTGCATGTACTGCATTGTGACAGAAAGTCACTTTACAACATCTTACAAGCCCAAAGTGGATTTTGAAAAAAGTTTCCACGAGCGCATGTTTTGGCCGTCTCAGCCAACTGTCATGAAATATGAAAAGTAAACGTGTCTTCACTTTTCCTTCATAGCTTGAAATTGGAAGGTCTTAGAAGCTTGAAACCAAGCGCATACAACACAAAGGGCCTCAATGAGCTACTGGCCGCTCACTGGTGGCTCCAGCGCACGCGGTTCAGTCGCATCATTCACTCTGATGTGGTGTTCATGAAGTTGGGTGTTGAGGTGCATGTACTGCATTGTGACAGAAAGTCACTTTACAACATCTTACAAGCCCAAAGTGTGGCCCCAGCGGTGGCGCAACTGGCTGGGGCACCTGCACCGTACGCCGGCGACCCGGGTTCGATTCCCGCCCCGTGGTCCTTTCCGGATCCCACCCCGACTCTCTCTCCCACTCACTTCCTGTCATTCTCTCTACTGTCCTGTCCAATTAAAGGCATAAAAAGCCCAAAAAAATAATCTTTAAAAAAAAAAAAAAAAACAAGCCCAAAGTGGATTTTGAAAAAAGTTTCCACGAGCGCATGTTTTGGCCGTCTCAGCCAACTGTCATGAAATATGAAAAGTAAACGTGTCTTCACTTTTCCTTCATAGCTTGAAATTGGAAGGTCTTAGAAGCTTGAAACCAAGCGCATACAACACAAAGGGCCTCAATGAGCTACTGGCCGCTCACTGGTGGCTCCAGCGCACGCGGTTCAGTCGCATCATTCACTCTGATGTGGTGTTCATGAAGTTGGGTGTTGAGGTGCATGTACTGCATTGTGACAGAAAGTCACTTTACAACATCTTACAAGCCCAAAGTGGATTTTGAAAAAAGTTTCCACGAGCGCATGTTTTGGCCGTCTCAGCCAACTGTCATGAAATATGAAAAGTAAACGTGTCTTCACTTTTCCTTCATAGCTTGAAATTGGAAGGTCTTAGAAGCTTGAAACCAAGCGCATACAACACAAAGGGCCTCAATGAGCTACTGGCCGCTCACTGGTGGCTCCAGCGCACGCGGTTCAGTCGCATCATTCACTCTGATGTGGTGTTCATGAAGTTGGGTGTTGAGGTGCATGTACTGCATTGTGACAGAAAGTCACTTTACAACATCTTACAAGCCCAAAGTGGATTTTGAAAAAAGTTTCCACGAGCGCATGTTTTGGCCGTCTCAGCCAACTGTCATGAAATATGAAAAGTAAACGTGTCTTCACTTTTCCTTCATAGCTTGAAATTGGAAGGTCTTAGAAGCTTGAAACCAAGCGCATACAACACAAAGGGCCTCAATGAGCTACTGGCCGCTCACTGCCCAGTCAGCACAAATAGAGACAAATACGTCTCCGAGACGCCTGGAAAAGATCTGAACAGCTTAATTACATCGCGTTCCATTTAGAACGTCTTATTTTGATCTTACAAACAGCGGCGGCATCTCACTGAGAATGTGTGTCGTAGTTCTAGAACTTTATCATATTTAATACCTTCATAAGATCTTTGTAAGACGTTATGGAGATGGATGTCCTATTATGACGTATTGATGAGCATCTGGGATACGGCTGCTAAACGCTGTTTGAAGAACTTAGCAAGACGTATCAGATACGTCTGCCAGATGAGCAAACGCTCTCTAGAATACATCTGCAAGACGCCTTCCAGACCTTTCGGACACATCTGCAAGACGCCTTGCAGACGTTCTTGTGCTTACTGGGTGGTGGCTCCAGCGCACGCGGTTCAGTCGCATCATTCACTCTGATGTGGTGTTCATGAAGTTGGGTGTTGAGGTGCATGTACTGCATTGTGACAGAAAGTCACTTTACAACATCTTACAAGCCCAAAGTGGATTTTGAAAAAAGTTTCCACGAGCGCATGTTTTGGCCGTCTCAGCCAACTGTCATGAAATATGAAAAGTAAACGTGTCTTCACTTTTCCTTCATAGCTTGAAATTGGAAGGTCTTAGAAGCTTGAAACCAAGCGCATACAACACAAAGGGCCTCAATGAGCTACTGGCCGCTCACTGGTGGCTCCAGCGCACGCGGTTCAGTCGCATCATTCACTCTGATGTGGTGTTCATGAAGTTGGGTGTTGAAGTGCATGTACTGCATTGTGACAGAAAGTCACTTTACAACATCTTACAAGCCCAAAGTGGATTTTGAAAAAAGTTTCCACGAGCGCATGTTTTGGCCGTCTCAGCCAACTGTCATGAAATATGAAAAGTAAACGTGTCTTCACTTTTCCTTCATAGCTTGAAATTGGAAGGTCTTAGAAGCTTGAAACCAAGCGCATACAACACAAAGGGCCTCAATGAGCTACTGGCCGCTCACTGGTGGCTCCAGCGCACGCGGTTCAGTCGCATCATTCACTCTGATGTGGTGTTCATGAAGTTGGGTGTTGAGGTGCATGTACTGCATTGTGACAGAAAGTCACTTTACAACATCTTACAAGCCCAAAGTGGATTTTGAAAAAAGTTTCCACGAGCGCATGTTTTGGCCGTCTCAGCCAACTGTCATGAAATATGAAAAGTAAACGTGTCTTCACTTTTCCTTCATAGCTTGAAATTGGAAGGTCTTAGAAGCTTGAAACCAAGCGCATACAACACAAAGGGCCTCAATTAGCTACTGGCCGCTCACTGGTGGCTCCAGCGCACGCGGTTCAGTCGCATCATTCACTCTGATGTGGTGTTCATGAAGTTGGGTGTTGAGGTGCATGTACTGCATTGTGACAGAAAGTCACTTTACAACATCTTACAAGCCCAAAGTGGATTTTGAAAAAAGTTTCCACGAGCGCATGTTTTGGCCGTCTCAGCCAACTGTCATGAAATATGAAAAGTAAACGTGTCTTCACTTTTCCTTCATAGCTTGAAATTGGAAGGTCTTAGAAGCTTGAAACCAAGCGCATACAACACAAAGGGCCTCAATGAGCTACTGGCCGCTCACTGGTGGCTCCAGCGCACGCGGTCCAGTCGCATCATTCACTCTGATGTGGTGTTCATGAAGTTGGGTGTTGAGGTGCATGTACTGCATTGTGACAGAAAGTCACTTTACAACATCTTACAAGCCCAAAGTGGATTTTGAAAAAAGTTTCCACGAGCGCATGTTTTGGCCGTCTCAGCCAACTGTCATGAAATATGAAAAGTAAACGTGTCTTCACTTTTCCTTCATAGCTTGAAATTGGAAGGTCTTAGAAGCTTGAAACCAAGCGCATACAACACAAAGGGCCTCAATGAGCTACTGGCCGCTCACTGGAGGCTCCAGCGCACGCGGTTCAGTCGCATCATTCACTCTGATGTGGTGTTCATGAAGTTGGGTGTTGAGGTGCATGTACTGCATTGTGACAGAAAGTCACTTTACAACATCTTACAAGCCCAAAGTGGATTTTGAAAAAAGTTTCCACGAGCGCATGTTTTGGCCGTCTCAGCCAACTGTCATGAAATATGAAAAGTAAACGTGTCTTCACTTTTCCTTCATAGCTTGAAATTGGAAGGTCTTAGAAGCTTGAAACCAAGCGCATACAACACAAAGGGCCTCAATGAGCTACTGGCCGCTCACTGGTGGCTCCAGCGCACGCGGTTCAGTCGCATCATTCACTCTGATGTGGTGTTCATGAAGTTGGGTGTTGAGGTGCATGTACTGCATTGTGACAGAAAGTCACTTTACAACATCTTACAAGCCCAAAGTGGATTTTGAAAAAAGTTTCCACGAGCGCATGTTTTGGCCGTCTCAGCCAACTGTCATGAAATATGAAAAGTAAACGTGTCTTCACTTTTCCTTCATAGCTTGAAATTGGAAGGTCTTAGAAGCTTGAAACCAAGCGCATACAACACAAAGGGCCTCAATGAGCTACTGGCCGCTCACTGGAGGCTCCAGCGCACGCGGTTCAGTCGCATCATTCACTCTGATGTGGTGTTCATGAAGTTGGGTGTTGAGGTGCATGTACTGCATTGTGACAGAAAGTCACTTTACAACATCTTACAAGCCCAAAGTGGATTTTGAAAAAAGTTTCCACGAGCGCATGTTTTGGCCGTCTCAGCCAACTGTCATGAAATATGAAAAGTAAACGTGTCTTCACTTTTCCTTCATAGCTTGAAATTGGAAGGTCTTAGAAGCTTGAAACCAAGCGCATACAACACAAAGGGCCTCAATGAGCTACTGGCCGCTCACTGGTGGCTCCAGCGCACGCGGTTCAGTCGCATCATTCACTCTGATGTGGTGTTCATGAAGTTGGGTGTTGAGGTGCATGTACTGCATTGTGACAGAAAGTCACTTTACAACATCTTACAAGCCCAAAGTGGATTTTGAAAAAAGTTTCCACGAGCGCATGTTTTGGCCGTCTCAGCCAACTGTCATGAAATATGAAAAGTAAACGTGTCTTCACTTTTCCTTCATAGCTTGAAATTGGAAGGTCTTAGAAGCTTGAAACCAAGCGCATACAACACAAAGGGCCTCAATGAGCTACTGGCCGCTCACTGGTGGCTCCAGCGCACGCGGTTCAGTCGCATCATTCACTCTGATGTGGTGTTCATGAAGTTGGGTGTTGAGGTGCATGTACTGCATTGTGACAGAAAGTCACTTTACAACATCTTACAAGCCCAAAGTGGATTTTGAAAAAAGTTTCCACGAGCGCATGTTTTGGCCGTCTCAGCCAACTGTCATGAAATATGAAAAGTAAACGTGTCTTCACTTTTCCTTCATAGCTTGAAATTGGAAGGTCTTAGAAGCTTGAAACCAAGCGCATACAACACAAAGGGCCTCAATGAGCTACTGGCCGCTCACTGGTGGCTCCAGCGCACGCGGTTCAGTCGCATCATTCACTCTGATGTGGTGTTCATGAAGTTGGGTGTTGAGGTGCATGTACTGCATTGTGACAGAAAGTCACTTTACAACATCTTACAAGCCCAAAGTGGATTTTGAAAAAAGTTTCCACGAGCGCATGTTTTGGCCGTCTCAGCCAACTGTCATGAAATATGAAAAGTAAACGTGTCTTCACTTTTCCTTCATAGCTTGAAATTGGAAGGTCTTAGAAGCTTGAAACCAAGCGCATACAACACAAAGGGCCTCAATGAGCTACTGGCCGCTCACTGGTGGCTCCAGCGCACGCGGTTCAGTCGCATCATTCACTCTGATGTGGTGTTCATGAAGTTGGGTGTTGAGGTGCATGTACTGCATTGTGACAGAAAGTCACTTTACAACATCTTACAAGCCCAAAGTGGATTTTGAAAAAAGTTTCCACGAGCGCATGTTTTGGCCGTCTCAGCCAACTGTCATGAAATATGAAAAGTAAACGTGTCTTCACTTTTCCTTCATAGCTTGAAATTGGAAGGTCTTAGAAGCTTGAAACCAAGCGCATACAACACAAAGGGCCTCAATGAGCTACTGGCCGCTCACTGGTGGCTCCAGCGCACGCGGTTCAGTCGCATCATTCACTCTGATGTGGTGTTCATGAAGTTGGGTGTTGAGGTGCATGTACTGCATTGTGACAGAAAGTCACTTTACAACATCTTACAAGCCCAAAGTGGATTTTGAAAAAAGTTTCCACGAGCGCATGTTTTGGCCGTCTCAGCCAACTGTCATGAAATATGAAAAGTAAACGTGTCTTCACTTTTCCTTCATAGCTTGAAATTGGAAGGTCTTAGAAGCTTGAAACCAAGCGCATACAACACAAAGGGCCTCAATGAGCTACTGGCCGCTCACTGGTGGCTCCAGCGCACGCGGTTCAGTCGCATCATTCACTCTGATGTGGTGTTCATGAAGTTGGGTGTTGAGGTGCATGTACTGCATTGTGACAGAAAGTCACTTTACAACATCTTACAAGCCCAAAGTGGATTTTGAAAAAAGTTTCCACGAGCGCATGTTTTGGCCGTCTCAGCCAACTGTCATGAAATATGAAAAGTAAACGTGTCTTCACTTTTCCTTCATAGCTTGAAATTGGAAGGTCTTAGAAGCTTGAAACCAAGCGCATACAACACAAAGGGCCTCAATGAGCTACTGGCCGCTCACTGGTGGCTCCAGCGCACGCGGTTCAGTCGCATCATTCACTCTGATGTGGTGTTCATGAAGTTGGGTGTTGAGGTGCATGTACTGCATTGTGACAGAAAGTCACTTTACAACATCTTACAAGCCCAAAGTGGATTTTGAAAAAAGTTTCCACGAGCGCATGTTTTGGCCGTCTCAGCCAACTGTCATGAAATATGAAAAGTAAACGTGTCTTCACTTTTCCTTCATAGCTTGAAATTGGAAGGTCTTAGAAGCTTGAAACCAAGCGCATACAACACAAAGGGCCTCAATGAGCTACTGGCCGCTCACTGGTGGCTCCAGCGCACGCGGTTCAGTCGCATCATTCACTCTGATGTGGTGTTCATGAAGTTGGGTGTTGAGGTGCATGTACTGCATTGTGACAGAAAGTCACTTTACAACATCTTACAAGCCCAAAGTGGATTTTGAAAAAAGTTTCCACGAGCGCATGTTTTGGCCGTCTCAGCCAACTGTCATGAAATATGAAAAGTAAACGTGTCTTCACTTTTCCTTCATAGCTTGAAATTGGAAGGTCTTAGAAGCTTGAAACCAAGCGCATACAACACAAAGGGCCTCAATGAGCTACTGGCCGCTCACTGGTGGCTCCAGCGCACGCGGTTCAGTCGCATCATTCACTCTGATGTGGTGTTCATGAAGTTGGGTGTTGAGGTGCATGTACTGCATTGTGACAGAAAGTCACTTTACAACATCTTACAAGCCCAAAGTGTGGCCCCAGCGGTGGCGCAACTGGCTGGGGCACCTGCACCGTACGCCGGCGACCCGGGTTCGATTCCCGCCCCGTGGTCCTTTCCGGATCCCACCCCGACTCTCTCTCCCACTCACTTCCTGTCATTCTCTCTACTGTCCTGTCCAATTAAAGGCATAAAAAGCCCAAAAAAATAATCTTTAAAAAAAAAAAAAAAAACAAGCCCAAAGTGGATTTTGAAAAAAGTTTCCACGAGCGCATGTTTTGGCCGTCTCAGCCAACTGTCATGAAATATGAAAAGTAAACGTGTCTTCACTTTTCCTTCATAGCTTGAAATTGGAAGGTCTTAGAAGCTTGAAACCAAGCGCATACAACACAAAGGGCCTCAATGAGCTACTGGCCGCTCACTGGTGGCTCCAGCGCACGCGGTTCAGTCGCATCATTCACTCTGATGTGGTGTTCATGAAGTTGGGTGTTGAGGTGCATGTACTGCATTGTGACAGAAAGTCACTTTACAACATCTTACAAGCCCAAAGTGGATTTTGAAAAAAGTTTCCACGAGCGCATGTTTTGGCCGTCTCAGCCAACTGTCATGAAATATGAAAAGTAAACGTGTCTTCACTTTTCCTTCATAGCTTGAAATTGGAAGGTCTTAGAAGCTTGAAACCAAGCGCATACAACACAAAGGGCCTCAATGAGCTACTGGCCGCTCACTGGTGGCTCCAGCGCACGCGGTTCAGTCGCATCATTCACTCTGATGTGGTGTTCATGAAGTTGGGTGTTGAGGTGCATGTACTGCATTGTGACAGAAAGTCACTTTACAACATCTTACAAGCCCAAAGTGGATTTTGAAAAAAGTTTCCACGAGCGCATGTTTTGGCCGTCTCAGCCAACTGTCATGAAATATGAAAAGTAAACGTGTCTTCACTTTTCCTTCATAGCTTGAAATTGGAAGGTCTTAGAAGCTTGAAACCAAGCGCATACAACACAAAGGGCCTCAATGAGCTACTGGCCGCTCACTGCCCAGTCAGCACAAATAGAGACAAATACGTCTCCGAGACGCCTGGAAAAGATCTGAACAGCTTAATTACATCGCGTTCCATTTAGAACGTCTTATTTTGATCTTACAAACAGCGGCGGCATCTCACTGAGAATGTGTGTCGTAGTTCTAGAACTTTATCATATTTAATACCTTCATAAGATCTTTGTAAGACGTTATGGAGATGGATGTCCTATTATGACGTATTGATGAGCATCTGGGATACGGCTGCTAAACGCTGTTTGAAGAACTTAGCAAGACGTATCAGATACGTCTGCCAGATGAGCAAACGCTCTCTAGAATACATCTGCAAGACGCCTTCCAGACCTTTCGGACACATCTGCAAGACGCCTTGCAGACGTTCTTGTGCTTACTGGGTGGTGGCTCCAGCGCACGCGGTTCAGTCGCATCATTCACTCTGATGTGGTGTTCATGAAGTTGGGTGTTGAGGTGCATGTACTGCATTGTGACAGAAAGTCACTTTACAACATCTTACAAGCCCAAAGTGGATTTTGAAAAAAGTTTCCACGAGCGCATGTTTTGGCCGTCTCAGCCAACTGTCATGAAATATGAAAAGTAAACGTGTCTTCACTTTTCCTTCATAGCTTGAAATTGGAAGGTCTTAGAAGCTTGAAACCAAGCGCATACAACACAAAGGGCCTCAATGAGCTACTGGCCGCTCACTGGTGGCTCCAGCGCACGCGGTTCAGTCGCATCATTCACTCTGATGTGGTGTTCATGAAGTTGGGTGTTGAAGTGCATGTACTGCATTGTGACAGAAAGTCACTTTACAACATCTTACAAGCCCAAAGTGGATTTTGAAAAAAGTTTCCACGAGCGCATGTTTTGGCCGTCTCAGCCAACTGTCATGAAATATGAAAAGTAAACGTGTCTTCACTTTTCCTTCATAGCTTGAAATTGGAAGGTCTTAGAAGCTTGAAACCAAGCGCATACAACACAAAGGGCCTCAATGAGCTACTGGCCGCTCACTGGTGGCTCCAGCGCACGCGGTTCAGTTGCATCATTCACTCTGATGTGGTGTTCATGAAGTTGGGTGTTGAGGTGCATGTACTGCATTGTGACAGAAAGTCACTTTACAACATCTTACAAGCCCAAAGTGGATTTTGAAAAAAGTTTCCACGAGCGCATGTTTTGGCCGTCTCAGCCAACTGTCATGAAATATGAAAAGTAAACGTGTCTTCACTTTTCCTTCATAGCTTGAAATTGGAAGGTCTTAGAAGCTTGAAACCAAGCGCATACAACACAAAGGGCCTCAATTAGCTACTGGCCGCTCACTGGTGGCTCCAGCGCACGCGGTTCAGTCGCATCATTCACTCTGATGTGGTGTTCATGAAGTTGGGTGTTGAGGTGCATGTACTGCATTGTGACAGAAAGTCACTTTACAACATCTTACAAGCCCAAAGTGGATTTTGAAAAAAGTTTCCACGAGCGCATGTTTTGGCCGTCTCAGCCAACTGTCATGAAATATGAAAAGTAAACGTGTCTTCACTTTTCCTTCATAGCTTGAAATTGGAAGGTCTTAGAAGCTTGAAACCAAGCGCATACAACACAAAGGGCCTCAATGAGCTACTGGCCGCTCACTGGTGGCTCCAGCGCACGCGGTCCAGTCGCATCATTCACTCTGATGTGGTGTTCATGAAGTTGGGTGTTGAGGTGCATGTACTGCATTGTGACAGAAAGTCACTTTACAACATCTTACAAGCCCAAAGTGGATTTTGAAAAAAGTTTCCACGAGCGCATGTTTTGGCCGTCTCAGCCAACTGTCATGAAATATGAAAAGTAAACGTGTCTTCACTTTTCCTTCATAGCTTGAAATTGGAAGGTCTTAGAAGCTTGAAACCAAGCGCATACAACACAAAGGGCCTCAATGAGCTACTGGCCGCTCACTGGAGGCTCCAGCGCACGCGGTTCAGTCGCATCATTCACTCTGATGTGGTGTTCATGAAGTTGGGTGTTGAGGTGCATGTACTGCATTGTGACAGAAAGTCACTTTACAACATCTTACAAGCCCAAAGTGGATTTTGAAAAAAGTTTCCACGAGCGCATGTTTTGGCCGTCTCAGCCAACTGTCATGAAATATGAAAAGTAAACGTGTCTTCACTTTTCCTTCATAGCTTGAAATTGGAAGGTCTTAGAAGCTTGAAACCAAGCGCATACAACACAAAGGGCCTCAATGAGCTACTGGCCGCTCACTGGTGGCTCCAGCGCACGCGGTTCAGTCGCATCATTCACTCTGATGTGGTGTTCATGAAGTTGGGTGTTGAGGTGCATGTACTGCATTGTGACAGAAAGTCACTTTACAACATCTTACAAGCCCAAAGTGGATTTTGAAAAAAGTTTCCACGAGCGCATGTTTTGGCCGTCTCAGCCAACTGTCATGAAATATGAAAAGTAAACGTGTCTTCACTTTTCCTTCATAGCTTGAAATTGGAAGGTCTTAGAAGCTTGAAACCAAGCGCATACAACACAAAGGGCCTCAATGAGCTACTGGCCGCTCACTGGAGGCTCCAGCGCACGCGGTTCAGTCGCATCATTCACTCTGATGTGGTGTTCATGAAGTTGGGTGTTGAGGTGCATGTACTGCATTGTGACAGAAAGTCACTTTACAACATCTTACAAGCCCAAAGTGGATTTTGAAAAAAGTTTCCACGAGCGCATGTTTTGGCCGTCTCAGCCAACTGTCATGAAATATGAAAAGTAAACGTGTCTTCACTTTTCCTTCATAGCTTGAAATTGGAAGGTCTTAGAAGCTTGAAACCAAGCGCATACAACACAAAGGGCCTCAATGAGCTACTGGCCGCTCACTGGTGGCTCCAGCGCACGCGGTTCAGTCGCATCATTCACTCTGATGTGGTGTTCATGAAGTTGGGTGTTGAGGTGCATGTACTGCATTGTGACAGAAAGTCACTTTACAACATCTTACAAGCCCAAAGTGGATTTTGAAAAAAGTTTCCACGAGCGCATGTTTTGGCCGTCTCAGCCAACTGTCATGAAATATGAAAAGTAAACGTGTCTTCACTTTTCCTTCATAGCTTGAAATTGGAAGGTCTTAGAAGCTTGAAACCAAGCGCATACAACACAAAGGGCCTCAATGAGCTACTGGCCGCTCACTGGTGGCTCCAGCGCACGCGGTTCAGTCGCATCATTCACTCTGATGTGGTGTTCATGAAGTTGGGTGTTGAGGTGCATGTACTGCATTGTGACAGAAAGTCACTTTACAACATCTTACAAGCCCAAAGTGGATTTTGAAAAAAGTTTCCACGAGCGCATGTTTTGGCCGTCTCAGCCAACTGTCATGAAATATGAAAAGTAAACGTGTCTTCACTTTTCCTTCATAGCTTGAAATTGGAAGGTCTTAGAAGCTTGAAACCAAGCGCATACAACACAAAGGGCCTCAATGAGCTACTGGCCGCTCACTGGTGGCTCCAGCGCACGCGGTTCAGTCGCATCATTCACTCTGATGTGGTGTTCATGAAGTTGGGTGTTGAGGTGCATGTACTGCATTGTGACAGAAAGTCACTTTACAACATCTTACAAGCCCAAAGTGGATTTTGAAAAAAGTTTCCACGAGCGCATGTTTTGGCCGTCTCAGCCAACTGTCATGAAATATGAAAAGTAAACGTGTCTTCACTTTTCCTTCATAGCTTGAAATTGGAAGGTCTTAGAAGCTTGAAACCAAGCGCATACAACACAAAGGGCCTCAATGAGCTACTGGCCGCTCACTGGTGGCTCCAGCGCACGCGGTTCAGTCGCATCATTCACTCTGATGTGGTGTTCATGAAGTTGGGTGTTGAGGTGCATGTACTGCATTGTGACAGAAAGTCACTTTACAACATCTTACAAGCCCAAAGTGGATTTTGAAAAAAGTTTCCACGAGCGCATGTTTTGGCCGTCTCAGCCAACTGTCATGAAATATGAAAAGTAAACGTGTCTTCACTTTTCCTTCATAGCTTGAAATTGGAAGGTCTTAGAAGCTTGAAACCAAGCGCATACAACACAAAGGGCCTCAATGAGCTACTGGCCGCTCACTGGTGGCTCCAGCGCACGCGGTTCAGTCGCATCATTCACTCTGATGTGGTGTTCATGAAGTTGGGTGTTGAGGTGCATGTACTGCATTGTGACAGAAAGTCACTTTACAACATCTTACAAGCCCAAAGTGGATTTTGAAAAAAGTTTCCACGAGCGCATGTTTTGGCCGTCTCAGCCAACTGTCATGAAATATGAAAAGTAAACGTGTCTTCACTTTTCCTTCATAGCTTGAAATTGGAAGGTCTTAGAAGCTTGAAACCAAGCGCATACAACACAAAGGGCCTCAATGAGCTACTGGCCGCTCACTGGTGGCTCCAGCGCACGCGGTTCAGTCGCATCATTCACTCTGATGTGGTGTTCATGAAGTTGGGTGTTGAGGTGCATGTACTGCATTGTGACAGAAAGTCACTTTACAACATCTTACAAGCCCAAAGTGGATTTTGAAAAAAGTTTCCACGAGCGCATGTTTTGGCCGTCTCAGCCAACTGTCATGAAATATGAAAAGTAAACGTGTCTTCACTTTTCCTTCATAGCTTGAAATTGGAAGGTCTTAGAAGCTTGAAACCAAGCGCATACAACACAAAGGGCCTCAATGAGCTACTGGCCGCTCACTGGTGGCTCCAGCGCACGCGGTTCAGTCGCATCATTCACTCTGATGTGGTGTTCATGAAGTTGGGTGTTGAGGTGCATGTACTGCATTGTGACAGAAAGTCACTTTACAACATCTTACAAGCCCAAAGTGGATTTTGAAAAAAGTTTCCACGAGCGCATGTTTTGGCCGTCTCAGCCAACTGTCATGAAATATGAAAAGTAAACGTGTCTTCACTTTTCCTTCATAGCTTGAAATTGGAAGGTCTTAGAAGCTTGAAACCAAGCGCATACAACACAAAGGGCCTCAATGAGCTACTGGCCGCTCACTGGTGGCTCCAGCGCACGCGGTTCAGTCGCATCATTCACTCTGATGTGGTGTTCATGAAGTTGGGTGTTGAGGTGCATGTACTGCATTGTGACAGAAAGTCACTTTACAACATCTTACAAGCCCAAAGTGGATTTTGAAAAAAGTTTCCACGAGCGCATGTTTTGGCCGTCTCAGCCAACTGTCATGAAATATGAAAAGTAAACGTGTCTTCACTTTTCCTTCATAGCTTGAAATTGGAAGGTCTTAGAAGCTTGAAACCAAGCGCATACAACACAAAGGGCCTCAATGAGCTACTGGCCGCTCACTGGTGGCTCCAGCGCACGCGGTTCAGTCGCATCATTCACTCTGATGTGGTGTTCATGAAGTTGGGTGTTGAGGTGCATGTACTGCATTGTGACAGAAAGTCACTTTACAACATCTTACAAGCCCAAAGTGGATTTTGAAAAAAGTTTCCACGAGCGCATGTTTTGGCCGTCTCAGCCAACTGTCATGAAATATGAAAAGTAAACGTGTCTTCACTTTTCCTTCATAGCTTGAAATTGGAAGGTCTTAGAAGCTTGAAACCAAGCGCATACAACACAAAGGGCCTCAATGAGCTACTGGCCGCTCACTGGTGGCTCCAGCGCACGCGGTTCAGTCGCATCATTCACTCTGATGTGGTGTTCATGAAGTTGGGTGTTGAGGTGCATGTACTGCATTGTGACAGAAAGTCACTTTACAACATCTTACAAGCCCAAAGTGGATTTTGAAAAAAGTTTCCACGAGCGCATGTTTTGGCCGTCTCAGCCAACTGTCATGAAATATGAAAAGTAAACGTGTCTTCACTTTTCCTTCATAGCTTGAAATTGGAAGGTCTTAGAAGCTTGAAACCAAGCGCATACAACACAAAGGGCCTCAATGAGCTACTGGCCGCTCACTGGTGGCTCCAGCGCACGCGGTTCAGTCGCATCATTCACTCTGATGTGGTGTTCATGAAGTTGGGTGTTGAGGTGCATGTACTGCATTGTGACAGAAAGTCACTTTACAACATCTTACAAGCCCAAAGTGGATTTTGAAAAAAGTTTCCACGAGCGCATGTTTTGGCCGTCTCAGCCAACTGTCATGAAATATGAAAAGTAAACGTGTCTTCACTTTTCCTTCATAGCTTGAAATTGGAAGGTCTTAGAAGCTTGAAACCAAGCGCATACAACACAAAGGGCCTCAATGAGCTACTGGCCGCTCACTGGTGGCTCCAGCGCACGCGGTTCAGTCGCATCATTCACTCTGATGTGGTGTTCATGAAGTTGGGTGTTGAGGTGCATGTACTGCATTGTGACAGAAAGTCACTTTACAACATCTTACAAGCCCAAAGTGTGGCCCCAGCGGTGGCGCAACTGGCTGGGGCACCTGCACCGTACGCCGGCGACCCGGGTTCGATTCCCGCCCCGTGGTCCTTTCCGGATCCCACCCCGACTCTCTCTCCCACTCACTTCCTGTCATTCTCTCTACTGTCCTGTCCAATTAAAGGCATAAAAAGCCCAAAAAAATAATCTTTAAAAAAAAAAAAAAAAACAAGCCCAAAGTGGATTTTGAAAAAAGTTTCCACGAGCGCATGTTTTGGCCGTCTCAGCCAACTGTCATGAAATATGAAAAGTAAACGTGTCTTCACTTTTCCTTCATAGCTTGAAATTGGAAGGTCTTAGAAGCTTGAAACCAAGCGCATACAACACAAAGGGCCTCAATGAGCTACTGGCCGCTCACTGGTGGCTCCAGCGCACGCGGTTCAGTCGCATCATTCACTCTGATGTGGTGTTCATGAAGTTGGGTGTTGAGGTGCATGTACTGCATTGTGACAGAAAGTCACTTTACAACATCTTACAAGCCCAAAGTGGATTTTGAAAAAAGTTTCCACGAGCGCATGTTTTGGCCGTCTCAGCCAACTGTCATGAAATATGAAAAGTAAACGTGTCTTCACTTTTCCTTCATAGCTTGAAATTGGAAGGTCTTAGAAGCTTGAAACCAAGCGCATACAACACAAAGGGCCTCAATGAGCTACTGGCCGCTCACTGGTGGCTCCAGCGCACGCGGTTCAGTCGCATCATTCACTCTGATGTGGTGTTCATGAAGTTGGGTGTTGAGGTGCATGTACTGCATTGTGACAGAAAGTCACTTTACAACATCTTACAAGCCCAAAGTGGATTTTGAAAAAAGTTTCCACGAGCGCATGTTTTGGCCGTCTCAGCCAACTGTCATGAAATATGAAAAGTAAACGTGTCTTCACTTTTCCTTCATAGCTTGAAATTGGAAGGTCTTAGAAGCTTGAAACCAAGCGCATACAACACAAAGGGCCTCAATGAGCTACTGGCCGCTCACTGCCCAGTCAGCACAAATAGAGACAAATACGTCTCCGAGACGCCTGGAAAAGATCTGAACAGCTTAATTACATCGCGTTCCATTTAGAACGTCTTATTTTGATCTTACAAACAGCGGCGGCATCTCACTGAGAATGTGTGTCGTAGTTCTAGAACTTTATCATATTTAATACCTTCATAAGATCTTTGTAAGACGTTATGGAGATGGATGTCCTATTATGACGTATTGATGAGCATCTGGGATACGGCTGCTAAACGCTGTTTGAAGAACTTAGCAAGACGTATCAGATACGTCTGCCAGATGAGCAAACGCTCTCTAGAATACATCTGCAAGACGCCTTCCAGACCTTTCGGACACATCTGCAAGACGCCTTGCAGACGTTCTTGTGCTTACTGGGTGGTGGCTCCAGCGCACGCGGTTCAGTCGCATCATTCACTCTGATGTGGTGTTCATGAAGTTGGGTGTTGAGGTGCATGTACTGCATTGTGACAGAAAGTCACTTTACAACATCTTACAAGCCCAAAGTGGATTTTGAAAAAAGTTTCCACGAGCGCATGTTTTGGCCGTCTCAGCCAACTGTCATGAAATATGAAAAGTAAACGTGTCTTCACTTTTCCTTCATAGCTTGAAATTGGAAGGTCTTAGAAGCTTGAAACCAAGCGCATACAACACAAAGGGCCTCAATGAGCTACTGGCCGCTCACTGGTGGCTCCAGCGCACGCGGTTCAGTCGCATCATTCACTCTGATGTGGTGTTCATGAAGTTGGGTGTTGAAGTGCATGTACTGCATTGTGACAGAAAGTCACTTTACAACATCTTACAAGCCCAAAGTGGATTTTGAAAAAAGTTTCCACGAGCGCATGTTTTGGCCGTCTCAGCCAACTGTCATGAAATATGAAAAGTAAACGTGTCTTCACTTTTCCTTCATAGCTTGAAATTGGAAGGTCTTAGAAGCTTGAAACCAAGCGCATACAACACAAAGGGCCTCAATGAGCTACTGGCCGCTCACTGGTGGCTCCAGCGCACGCGGTTCAGTCGCATCATTCACTCTGATGTGGTGTTCATGAAGTTGGGTGTTGAGGTGCATGTACTGCATTGTGACAGAAAGTCACTTTACAACATCTTACAAGCCCAAAGTGGATTTTGAAAAAAGTTTCCACGAGCGCATGTTTTGGCCGTCTCAGCCAACTGTCATGAAATATGAAAAGTAAACGTGTCTTCACTTTTCCTTCATAGCTTGAAATTGGAAGGTCTTAGAAGCTTGAAACCAAGCGCATACAACACAAAGGGCCTCAATTAGCTACTGGCCGCTCACTGGTGGCTCCAGCGCACGCGGTTCAGTCGCATCATTCACTCTGATGTGGTGTTCATGAAGTTGGGTGTTGAGGTGCATGTACTGCATTGTGACAGAAAGTCACTTTACAACATCTTACAAGCCCAAAGTGGATTTTGAAAAAAGTTTCCACGAGCGCATGTTTTGGCCGTCTCAGCCAACTGTCATGAAATATGAAAAGTAAACGTGTCTTCACTTTTCCTTCATAGCTTGAAATTGGAAGGTCTTAGAAGCTTGAAACCAAGCGCATACAACACAAAGGGCCTCAATGAGCTACTGGCCGCTCACTGGTGGCTCCAGCGCACGCGGTCCAGTCGCATCATTCACTCTGATGTGGTGTTCATGAAGTTGGGTGTTGAGGTGCATGTACTGCATTGTGACAGAAAGTCACTTTACAACATCTTACAAGCCCAAAGTGGATTTTGAAAAAAGTTTCCACGAGCGCATGTTTTGGCCGTCTCAGCCAACTGTCATGAAATATGAAAAGTAAACGTGTCTTCACTTTTCCTTCATAGCTTGAAATTGGAAGGTCTTAGAAGCTTGAAACCAAGCGCATACAACACAAAGGGCCTCAATGAGCTACTGGCCGCTCACTGGAGGCTCCAGCGCACGCGGTTCAGTCGCATCATTCACTCTGATGTGGTGTTCATGAAGTTGGGTGTTGAGGTGCATGTACTGCATTGTGACAGAAAGTCACTTTACAACATCTTACAAGCCCAAAGTGGATTTTGAAAAAAGTTTCCACGAGCGCATGTTTTGGCCGTCTCAGCCAACTGTCATGAAATATGAAAAGTAAACGTGTCTTCACTTTTCCTTCATAGCTTGAAATTGGAAGGTCTTAGAAGCTTGAAACCAAGCGCATACAACACAAAGGGCCTCAATGAGCTACTGGCCGCTCACTGGTGGCTCCAGCGCACGCGGTTCAGTCGCATCATTCACTCTGATGTGGTGTTCATGAAGTTGGGTGTTGAGGTGCATGTACTGCATTGTGACAGAAAGTCACTTTACAACATCTTACAAGCCCAAAGTGGATTTTGAAAAAAGTTTCCACGAGCGCATGTTTTGGCCGTCTCAGCCAACTGTCATGAAATATGAAAAGTAAACGTGTCTTCACTTTTCCTTCATAGCTTGAAATTGGAAGGTCTTAGAAGCTTGAAACCAAGCGCATACAACACAAAGGGCCTCAATGAGCTACTGGCCGCTCACTGGAGGCTCCAGCGCACGCGGTTCAGTCGCATCATTCACTCTGATGTGGTGTTCATGAAGTTGGGTGTTGAGGTGCATGTACTGCATTGTGACAGAAAGTCACTTTACAACATCTTACAAGCCCAAAGTGGATTTTGAAAAAAGTTTCCACGAGCGCATGTTTTGGCCGTCTCAGCCAACTGTCATGAAATATGAAAAGTAAACGTGTCTTCACTTTTCCTTCATAGCTTGAAATTGGAAGGTCTTAGAAGCTTGAAACCAAGCGCATACAACACAAAGGGCCTCAATGAGCTACTGGCCGCTCACTGGTGGCTCCAGCGCACGCGGTTCAGTCGCATCATTCACTCTGATGTGGTGTTCATGAAGTTGGGTGTTGAGGTGCATGTACTGCATTGTGACAGAAAGTCACTTTACAACATCTTACAAGCCCAAAGTGGATTTTGAAAAAAGTTTCCACGAGCGCATGTTTTGGCCGTCTCAGCCAACTGTCATGAAATATGAAAAGTAAACGTGTCTTCACTTTTCCTTCATAGCTTGAAATTGGAAGGTCTTAGAAGCTTGAAACCAAGCGCATACAACACAAAGGGCCTCAATGAGCTACTGGCCGCTCACTGGTGGCTCCAGCGCACGCGGTTCAGTCGCATCATTCACTCTGATGTGGTGTTCATGAAGTTGGGTGTTGAGGTGCATGTACTGCATTGTGACAGAAAGTCACTTTACAACATCTTACAAGCCCAAAGTGGATTTTGAAAAAAGTTTCCACGAGCGCATGTTTTGGCCGTCTCAGCCAACTGTCATGAAATATGAAAAGTAAACGTGTCTTCACTTTTCCTTCATAGCTTGAAATTGGAAGGTCTTAGAAGCTTGAAACCAAGCGCATACAACACAAAGGGCCTCAATGAGCTACTGGCCGCTCACTGGTGGCTCCAGCGCACGCGGTTCAGTCGCATCATTCACTCTGATGTGGTGTTCATGAAGTTGGGTGTTGAGGTGCATGTACTGCATTGTGACAGAAAGTCACTTTACAACATCTTACAAGCCCAAAGTGGATTTTGAAAAAAGTTTCCACGAGCGCATGTTTTGGCCGTCTCAGCCAACTGTCATGAAATATGAAAAGTAAACGTGTCTTCACTTTTCCTTCATAGCTTGAAATTGGAAGGTCTTAGAAGCTTGAAACCAAGCGCATACAACACAAAGGGCCTCAATGAGCTACTGGCCGCTCACTGGTGGCTCCAGCGCACGCGGTTCAGTCGCATCATTCACTCTGATGTGGTGTTCATGAAGTTGGGTGTTGAGGTGCATGTACTGCATTGTGACAGAAAGTCACTTTACAACATCTTACAAGCCCAAAGTGGATTTTGAAAAAAGTTTCCACGAGCGCATGTTTTGGCCGTCTCAGCCAACTGTCATGAAATATGAAAAGTAAACGTGTCTTCACTTTTCCTTCATAGCTTGAAATTGGAAGGTCTTAGAAGCTTGAAACCAAGCGCATACAACACAAAGGGCCTCAATGAGCTACTGGCCGCTCACTGGTGGCTCCAGCGCACGCGGTTCAGTCGCATCATTCACTCTGATGTGGTGTTCATGAAGTTGGGTGTTGAGGTGCATGTACTGCATTGTGACAGAAAGTCACTTTACAACATCTTACAAGCCCAAAGTGGATTTTGAAAAAAGTTTCCACGAGCGCATGTTTTGGCCGTCTCAGCCAACTGTCATGAAATATGAAAAGTAAACGTGTCTTCACTTTTCCTTCATAGCTTGAAATTGGAAGGTCTTAGAAGCTTGAAACCAAGCGCATACAACACAAAGGGCCTCAATGAGCTACTGGCCGCTCACTGGTGGCTCCAGCGCACGCGGTTCAGTCGCATCATTCACTCTGATGTGGTGTTCATGAAGTTGGGTGTTGAGGTGCATGTACTGCATTGTGACAGAAAGTCACTTTACAACATCTTACAAGCCCAAAGTGGATTTTGAAAAAAGTTTCCACGAGCGCATGTTTTGGCCGTCTCAGCCAACTGTCATGAAATATGAAAAGTAAACGTGTCTTCACTTTTCCTTCATAGCTTGAAATTGGAAGGTCTTAGAAGCTTGAAACCAAGCGCATACAACACAAAGGGCCTCAATGAGCTACTGGCCGCTCACTGGTGGCTCCAGCGCACGCGGTTCAGTCGCATCATTCACTCTGATGTGGTGTTCATGAAGTTGGGTGTTGAGGTGCATGTACTGCATTGTGACAGAAAGTCACTTTACAACATCTTACAAGCCCAAAGTGGATTTTGAAAAAAGTTTCCACGAGCGCATGTTTTGGCCGTCTCAGCCAACTGTCATGAAATATGAAAAGTAAACGTGTCTTCACTTTTCCTTCATAGCTTGAAATTGGAAGGTCTTAGAAGCTTGAAACCAAGCGCATACAACACAAAGGGCCTCAATGAGCTACTGGCCGCTCACTGGTGGCTCCAGCGCACGCGGTTCAGTCGCATCATTCACTCTGATGTGGTGTTCATGAAGTTGGGTGTTGAGGTGCATGTACTGCATTGTGACAGAAAGTCACTTTACAACATCTTACAAGCCCAAAGTGGATTTTGAAAAAAGTTTCCACGAGCGCATGTTTTGGCCGTCTCAGCCAACTGTCATGAAATATGAAAAGTAAACGTGTCTTCACTTTTCCTTCATAGCTTGAAATTGGAAGGTCTTAGAAGCTTGAAACCAAGCGCATACAACACAAAGGGCCTCAATGAGCTACTGGCCGCTCACTGGTGGCTCCAGCGCACGCGGTTCAGTCGCATCATTCACTCTGATGTGGTGTTCATGAAGTTGGGTGTTGAGGTGCATGTACTGCATTGTGACAGAAAGTCACTTTACAACATCTTACAAGCCCAAAGTGGATTTTGAAAAAAGTTTCCACGAGCGCATGTTTTGGCCGTCTCAGCCAACTGTCATGAAATATGAAAAGTAAACGTGTCTTCACTTTTCCTTCATAGCTTGAAATTGGAAGGTCTTAGAAGCTTGAAACCAAGCGCATACAACACAAAGGGCCTCAATGAGCTACTGGCCGCTCACTGGTGGCTCCAGCGCACGCGGTTCAGTCGCATCATTCACTCTGATGTGGTGTTCATGAAGTTGGGTGTTGAGGTGCATGTACTGCATTGTGACAGAAAGTCACTTTACAACATCTTACAAGCCCAAAGTGGATTTTGAAAAAAGTTTCCACGAGCGCATGTTTTGGCCGTCTCAGCCAACTGTCATGAAATATGAAAAGTAAACGTGTCTTCACTTTTCCTTCATAGCTTGAAATTGGAAGGTCTTAGAAGCTTGAAACCAAGCGCATACAACACAAAGGGCCTCAATGAGCTACTGGCCGCTCACTGGTGGCTCCAGCGCACGCGGTTCAGTCGCATCATTCACTCTGATGTGGTGTTCATGAAGTTGGGTGTTGAGGTGCATGTACTGCATTGTGACAGAAAGTCACTTTACAACATCTTACAAGCCCAAAGTGGATTTTGAAAAAAGTTTCCACGAGCGCATGTTTTGGCCGTCTCAGCCAACTGTCATGAAATATGAAAAGTAAACGTGTCTTCACTTTTCCTTCATAGCTTGAAATTGGAAGGTCTTAGAAGCTTGAAACCAAGCGCATACAACACAAAGGGCCTCAATGAGCTACTGGCCGCTCACTGGTGGCTCCAGCGCACGCGGTTCAGTCGCATCATTCACTCTGATGTGGTGTTCATGAAGTTGGGTGTTGAGGTGCATGTACTGCATTGTGACAGAAAGTCACTTTACAACATCTTACAAGCCCAAAGTGGATTTTGAAAAAAGTTTCCACGAGCGCATGTTTTGGCCGTCTCAGCCAACTGTCATGAAATATGAAAAGTAAACGTGTCTTCACTTTTCCTTCATAGCTTGAAATTGGAAGGTCTTAGAAGCTTGAAACCAAGCGCATACAACACAAAGGGCCTCAATGAGCTACTGGCCGCTCACTGGTGGCTCCAGCGCACGCGGTTCAGTCGCATCATTCACTCTGATGTGGTGTTCATGAAGTTGGGTGTTGAGGTGCATGTACTGCATTGTGACAGAAAGTCACTTTACAACATCTTACAAGCCCAAAGTGGATTTTGAAAAAAGTTTCCACGAGCGCATGTTTTGGCCGTCTCAGCCAACTGTCATGAAATATGAAAAGTAAACGTGTCTTCACTTTTCCTTCATAGCTTGAAATTGGAAGGTCTTAGAAGCTTGAAACCAAGCGCATACAACACAAAGGGCCTCAATGAGCTACTGGCCGCTCACTGGTGGCTCCAGCGCACGCGGTTCAGTCGCATCATTCACTCTGATGTGGTGTTCATGAAGTTGGGTGTTGAGGTGCATGTACTGCATTGTGACAGAAAGTCACTTTACAACATCTTACAAGCCCAAAGTGGATTTTGAAAAAAGTTTCCACGAGCGCATGTTTTGGCCGTCTCAGCCAACTGTCATGAAATATGAAAAGTAAACGTGTCTTCACTTTTCCTTCATAGCTTGAAATTGGAAGGTCTTAGAAGCTTGAAACCAAGCGCATACAACACAAAGGGCCTCAATGAGCTACTGGCCGCTCACTGGTGGCTCCAGCGCACGCGGTTCAGTCGCATCATTCACTCTGATGTGGTGTTCATGAAGTTGGGTGTTGAGGTGCATGTACTGCATTGTGACAGAAAGTCACTTTACAACATCTTACAAGCCCAAAGTGGATTTTGAAAAAAGTTTCCACGAGCGCATGTTTTGGCCGTCTCAGCCAACTGTCATGAAATATGAAAAGTAAACGTGTCTTCACTTTTCCTTCATAGCTTGAAATTGGAAGGTCTTAGAAGCTTGAAACCAAGCGCATACAACACAAAGGGCCTCAATGAGCTACTGGCCGCTCACTGGTGGCTCCAGCGCACGCGGTTCAGTCGCATCATTCACTCTGATGTGGTGTTCATGAAGTTGGGTGTTGAGGTGCATGTACTGCATTGTGACAGAAAGTCACTTTACAACATCTTACCAGCCCAAAGTGGATTTTGAAAAAAGTTTCCACGAGCGCATGTTTTGGCCGTCTCAGCCAACTGTCATGAAATATGAAAAGTAAACGTGTCTTCACTTTTCCTTCATAGCTTGAAATTGGAAGGTCTTAGAAGCTTGAAACCAAGCGCATACAACACAAAGGGCCTCAATGAGCTACTGGCCGCCGCTCACTGGAGGCTCCAGCGCACGCGGTTCAGTCGCATCATTCACTCTGATGTGGTGTTCATGAAGTTGGGTGTTGAGGTGCATGTACTGCATTGTGACAGAAAGTCACTTTACAACATCTTACAAGCCCAAAGTGGATTTTGAAAAAAGTTTCCACGAGCGCATGTTTTGGCCGTCTCAGCCAACTGTCATGAAATATGAAAAGTAAACGTGTCTTCACTTTTCCTTCATAGCTTGAAATTGGAAGGTCTTAGAAGCTTGAAACCAAGCGCATACAACACAAAGGGCCTCAATGAGCTACTGGCCGCTCACTGGTGGCTCCAGCGCACGCGGTTCAGTCGCATCATTCACTCTGATGTGGTGTTCATGAAGTTGGGTGTTGAGGTGCATGTACTGCATTGTGACAGAAAGTCACTTTACAACATCTTACAAGCCCAAAGTGGATTTTGAAAAAAGTTTCCACGAGCGCATGTTTTGGCCGTCTCAGCCAACTGTCATGAAATATGAAAAGTAAACGTGTCTTCACTTTTCCTTCATAGCTTGAAATTGGAAGGTCTTAGAAGCTTGAAACCAAGCGCATACAACACAAAGGGCCTCAATGAGCTACTGGCCGCTCACTGGTGGCTCCAGCGCACGCGGTTCAGTCGCATCATTCACTCTGATGTGGTGTTCATGAAGTTGGGTGTTGAGGTGCATGTACTGCATTGTGACAGAAAGTCACTTTACAACATCTTACAAGCCCAAAGTGGATTTTGAAAAAAGTTTCCACGAGCGCATGTTTTGGCCGTCTCAGCCAACTGTCATGAAATATGAAAAGTAAACGTGTCTTCACTTTTCCTTCATAGCTTGAAATTGGAAGGTCTTAGAAGCTTGAAACCAAGCGCATACAACACAAAGGGCCTCAATGAGCTACTGGCCGCTCACTGGTGGCTCCAGCGCACGCGGTTCAGTCGCATCATTCACTCTGATGTGGTGTTCATGAAGTTGGGTGTTGAGGTGCATGTACTGCATTGTGACAGAAAGTCACTTTACAACATCTTACAAGCCCAAAGTGGATTTTGAAAAAAGTTTCCACGAGCGCATGTTTTGGCCGTCTCAGCCAACTGTCATGAAATATGAAAAGTAAACGTGTCTTCACTTTTCCTTCATAGCTTGAAATTGGAAGGTCTTAGAAGCTTGAAACCAAGCGCATACAACACAAAGGGCCTCAATGAGCTACTGGCCGCTCACTGGTGGCTCCAGCGCACGCGGTTCAGTCGCATCATTCACTCTGATGTGGTGTTCATGAAGTTGGGTGTTGAGGTGCATGTACTGCATTGTGACAGAAAGTCACTTTACAACATCTTACAAGCCCAAAGTGGATTTTGAAAAAAGTTTCCACGAGCGCATGTTTTGGCCGTCTCAGCCAACTGTCATGAAATATGAAAAGTAAACGTGTCTTCACTTTTCCTTCATAGCTTGAAATTGGAAGGTCTTAGAAGCTTGAAACCAAGCGCATACAACACAAAGGGCCTCAATGAGCTACTGGCCGCTCACTGGTGGCTCCAGCGCACGCGGTTCAGTCGCATCATTCACTCTGATGTGGTGTTCATGAAGTTGGGTGTTGAGGTGCATGTACTGCATTGTGACAGAAAGTCACTTTACAACATCTTACAAGCCCAAAGTGTGGCCCCAGCGGTGGCGCAATTAGCTGGGGCACCTGCACCGTACGCCGGCGACCCGGGTTCGATTCCCGCCCCGTGGTCCTTTCCGGATCCCACCCCGACTCTCTCTCCCACTCACTTCCTGTCATTCTCTCTACTGTCCTGTCCAATTAAAGGCATAAAAAGCCCAAAAAAATAATCTTTAAAAAAAAAAAAAAAAACAAGCCCAAAGTGGATTTTGAAAAAAGTTTCCACGAGCGCATGTTTTGGCCGTCTCAGCCAACTGTCATGAAATATGAAAAGTAAACGTGTCTTCACTTTTCCTTCATAGCTTGAAATTGGAAGGTCTTAGAAGCTTGAAACCAAGCGCATACAACACAAAGGGCCTCAATGAGCTACTGGCCGCTCACTGGTGGCTCCAGCGCACGCGGTTCAGTCGCATCATTCACTCTGATGTGGTGTTCATGAAGTTGGGTGTTGAGGTGCATGTACTGCATTGTGACAGAAAGTCACTTTACAACATCTTACAAGCCCAAAGTGGATTTTGAAAAAAGTTTCCACGAGCGCATGTTTTGGCCGTCTCAGCCAACTGTCATGAAATATGAAAAGTAAACGTGTCTTCACTTTTCCTTCATAGCTTGAAATTGGAAGGTCTTAGAAGCTTGAAACCAAGCGCATACAACACAAAGGGCCTCAATGAGCTACTGGCCGCTCACTGGTGGCTCCAGCGCACGCGGTTCAGTCGCATCATTCACTCTGATGTGGTGTTCATGAAGTTGGGTGTTGAGGTGCATGTACTGCATTGTGACAGAAAGTCACTTTACAACATCTTACAAGCCCAAAGTGGATTTTGAAAAAAGTTTCCACGAGCGCATGTTTTGGCCGTCTCAGCCAACTGTCATGAAATATGAAAAGTAAACGTGTCTTCACTTTTCCTTCATAGCTTGAAATTGGAAGGTCTTAGAAGCTTGAAACCAAGCGCATACAACACAAAGGGCCTCAATGAGCTACTGGCCGCTCACTGGTGGCTCCAGCGCACGCGGTTCAGTCGCATCATTCACTCTGATGTGGTGTTCATGAAGTTGGGTGTTGAGGTGCATGTACTGCATTGTGACAGAAAGTCACTTTACAACATCTTACAAGCCCAAAGTGGATTTTGAAAAAAGTTTCCACGAGCGCATGTTTTGGCCGTCTCAGCCAACTGTCATGAAATATGAAAAGTAAACGTGTCTTCACTTTTCCTTCATAGCTTGAAATTGGAAGGTCTTAGAAGCTTGAAACCAAGCGCATACAACACAAAGGGCCTCAATGAGCTACTGGCCGCTCACTGCCCAGTCAGCACAAATAGAGACAAATACGTCTCCGAGACGCCTGGAAAAGATCTGAACAGCTTAATTACATCGCGTTCCATTTAGAACGTCTTATTTTGATCTTACAAACAGCGGCGGCATCTCACTGAGAATGTGTGTCGTAGTTCTAGAACTTTATCATATTTAATACCTTTATAAGATCTTTGTAAGACGTTAGGGAGATGGATGTCCTATTATGACGTATTGATGAGCATCTGGGATACGGCTGCTAAACGCTGTTTGAAGAACTTAGCAAGACGTATCAGATACGTCTGCCAGATGAGCAAACGCTCTCTAGAATACATCTGCAAGACGCCTTCCAGACCTTTCGGACACATCTGCAAGACGCCTTGCAGACGTTCTTGTGCTTACTGGGTGGTGGCTCCAGCGCACGCGGTTCAGTCGCATCATTCACTCTGATGTGGTGTTCATGAAGTTGGGTGTTGAGGTGCATGTACTGCATTGTGACAGAAAGTCACTTTACAACATCTTACAAGCCCAAAGTGGATTTTGAAAAAAGTTTCCACGAGCGCATGTTTTGGCCGTCTCAGCCAACTGTCATGAAATATGAAAAGTAAACGTGTCTTCACTTTTCCTTCATAGCTTGAAATTGGAAGGTCTTAGAAGCTTGAAACCAAGCGCATACAACACAAAGGGCCTCAATGAGCTACTGGCCGCTCACTGGTGGCTCCAGCGCACGCGGTTCAGTCGCATCATTCACTCTGATGTGGTGTTCATGAAGTTGGGTGTTGAGGTGCATGTACTGCATTGTGACAGAAAGTCACTTTACAACATCTTACAAGCCCAAAGTGGATTTTGAAAAAAGTTTCCACGAGCGCATGTTTTGGCCGTCTCAGCCAACTGTCATGAAATATGAAAAGTAAACGTGTCTTCACTTTTCCTTCATAGCTTGAAATTGGAAGGTCTTAGAAGCTTGAAACCAAGCGCATACAACACAAAGGGCCTCAATGAGCTACTGGCCGCTCACTGGTGGCTCCAGCGCACGCGGTTCAGTCGCATCATTCACTCTGATGTGGTGTTCATGAAGTTGGGTGTTGAGGTGCATGTACTGCATTGTGACAGAAAGTCACTTTACAACATCTTACAAGCCCAAAGTGGATTTTGAAAAAAGTTTCCACGAGCGCATGTTTTGGCCGTCTCAGCCAACTGTCATGAAATATGAAAAGTAAACGTGTCTTCACTTTTCCTTCATAGCTTGAAATTGGAAGGTCTTAGAAGCTTGAAACCAAGCGCATACAACACAAAGGGCCTCAATGAGCTACTGGCCGCTCACTGGTGGCTCCAGCGCACGCGGTTCAGTCGCATCATTCACTCTGATGTGGTGTTCATGAAGTTGGGTGTTGAGGTGCATGTACTGCATTGTGACAGAAAGTCACTTTACAACATCTTACAAGCCCAAAGTGGATTTTGAAAAAAGTTTCCACGAGCGCATGTTTTGGCCGTCTCAGCCAACTGTCATGAAATATGAAAAGTAAACGTGTCTTCACTTTTCCTTCATAGCTTGAAATTGGAAGGTCTTAGAAGCTTGAAACCAAGCGCATACAACACAAAGGGCCTCAATGAGCTACTGGCCGCTCACTGGTGGCTCCAGCGCACGCGGTTCAGTCGCATCATTCACTCTGATGTGGTGTTCATGAAGTTGGGTGTTGAGGTGCATGTACTGCATTGTGACAGAAAGTCACTTTACAACATCTTACAAGCCCAAAGTGGATTTTGAAAAAAGTTTCCACGAGCGCATGTTTTGGCCGTCTCAGCCAACTGTCATGAAATATGAAAAGTAAACGTGTCTTCACTTTTCCTTCATAGCTTGAAATTGGAAGGTCTTAGAAGCTTGAAACCAAGCGCATACAACACAAAGGGCCTCAATGAGCTACTGGCCGCTCACTGGTGGCTCCAGCGCACGCGGTTCAGTCGCATCATTCACTCTGATGTGGTGTTCATGAAGTTGGGTGTTGAGGTGCATGTACTGCATTGTGACAGAAAGTCACTTTACAACATCTTACAAGCCCAAAGTGGATTTTGAAAAAAGTTTCCACGAGCGCATGTTTTGGCCGTCTCAGCCAACTGTCATGAAATATGAAAAGTAAACGTGTCTTCACTTTTCCTTCATAGCTTGAAATTGGAAGGTCTTAGAAGCTTGAAACCAAGCGCATACAACACAAAGGGCCTCAATGAGCTACTGGCCGCTCACTGGTGGCTCCAGCGCACGCGGTTCAGTCGCATCATTCACTCTGATGTGGTGTTCATGAAGTTGGGTGTTGAGGTGCATGTACTGCATTGTGACAGAAAGTCACTTTACAACATCTTACAAGCCCAAAGTGGATTTTGAAAAAAGTTTCCACGAGCGCATGTTTTGGCCGTCTCAGCCAACTGTCATGAAATATGAAAAGTAAACGTGTCTTCACTTTTCCTTCATAGCTTGAAATTGGAAGGTCTTAGAAGCTTGAAACCAAGCGCATACAACACAAAGGGCCTCAATGAGCTACTGGCCGCTCACTGGTGGCTCCAGCGCACGCGGTTCAGTCGCATCATTCACTCTGATGTGGTGTTCATGAAGTTGGGTGTTGAGGTGCATGTACTGCATTGTGACAGAAAGTCACTTTACAACATCTTACAAGCCCAAAGTGGATTTTGAAAAAAGTTTCCACGAGCGCATGTTTTGGCCGTCTCAGCCAACTGTCATGAAATATGAAAAGTAAACGTGTCTTCACTTTTCCTTCATAGCTTGAAATTGGAAGGTCTTAGAAGCTTGAAACCAAGCGCATACAACACAAAGGGCCTCAATGAGCTACTGGCCGCTCACTGCCCAGTCAGCACAAATAGAGACAAATACGTCTCCGAGACGCCTGGAAAAGATCTGAACAGCTTAATTACATCGCGTTCCATTTAGAACGTCTGGCTCCAGCGCACGCGGTTCAGTCGCATCATTCACTCTGATGTGGTGTTCATGAAGTTGGGTGTTGAGGTGCATGTACTGCATTGTGACAGAAAGTCACTTTACAACATCTTACAAGCCCAAAGTGGATTTTGAAAAAAGTTTCCACGAGCGCATGTTTTGGCCGTCTCAGCCAACTGTCATGAAATATGAAAAGTAAACGTGTCTTCACTTTTCCTTCATAGCTTGAAATTGGAAGGTCTTAGAAGCTTGAAACCAAGCGCATACAACACAAAGGGCCTCAATGAGCTACTGGCCGCTCACGTGGTGGCTCCAGCGCACGCGGTTCAGTCGCATCATTCACTCTGATGTGGTGTTCATGAAGTTGGGTGTTGAGGTGCATGTACTGCATTGTGACAGAAAGTCACTTTACAACATCTTACAAGCCCAAAGTGGATTTTGAAAAAAGTTTCCACGAGCGCATGTTTTGGCCGTCTCAGCCAACTGTCATGAAATATGAAAAGTAAACGTGTCTTCACTTTTCCTTCATAGCTTGAAATTGGAAGGTCTTAGAAGCTTGAAACCAAGCGCATACAACACAAAGGGCCTCAATGAGCTACTGGCCGCTCACTGGTGGCTCCAGCGCACGCGGTTCAGTCGCATCATTCACTCTGATGTGGTGTTCATGAAGTTGGGTGTTGAGGTGCATGTACTGCATTGTGACAGAAAGTCACTTTACAACATCTTACAAGCCCAAAGTGGATTTTGAAAAAAGTTTCCACGAGCGCATGTTTTGGCCGTCTCAGCCAACTGTCATGAAATATGAAAAGTAAACGTGTCTTCACTTTTCCTTCATAGCTTGAAATTGGAAGGTCTTAGAAGCTTGAAACCAAGCGCATACAACACAAAGGGCCTCAATGAGCTACTGGCCGCTCACTGGTGGCTCCAGCGCACGCGGTTCAGTCGCATCATTCACTCTGATGTGGTGTTCATGAAGTTGGGTGTTGAGGTGCATGTACTGCATTGTGACAGAAAGTCACTTTACAACATCTTACAAGCCCAAAGTGGATTTTGAAAAAAGTTTCCACGAGCGCATGTTTTGGCCGTCTCAGCCAACTGTCATGAAATATGAAAAGTAAACGTGTCTTCACTTTTCCTTCATAGCTTGAAATTGGAAGGTCTTAGAAGCTTGAAACCAAGCGCATACAACACAAAGGGCCTCAATGAGCTACTGGCCGCTCACTGGTGGCTCCAGCGCACGCGGTTCAGTCGCATCATTCACTCTGATGTGGTGTTCATGAAGTTGGGTGTTGAGGTGCATGTACTGCATTGTGACAGAAAGTCACTTTACAACATCTTACAAGCCCAAAGTGGATTTTGAAAAAAGTTTCCACGAGCGCATGTTTTGGCCGTCTCAGCCAACTGTCATGAAATATGAAAAGTAAACGTGTCTTCACTTTTCCTTCATAGCTTGAAATTGGAAGGTCTTAGAAGCTTGAAACCAAGCGCATACAACACAAAGGGCCTCAATGAGCTACTGGCCGCTCACTGGTGGCTCCAGCGCACGCGGTTCAGTCGCATCATTCACTCTGATGTGGTGTTCATGAAGTTGGGTGTTGAGGTGCATGTACTGCATTGTGACAGAAAGTCACTTTACAACATCTTACAAGCCCAAAGTGGATTTTGAAAAAAGTTTCCACGAGCGCATGTTTTGGCCGTCTCAGCCAACTGTCATGAAATATGAAAAGTAAACGTGTCTTCACTTTTCCTTCATAGCTTGAAATTGGAAGGTCTTAGAAGCTTGAAACCAAGCGCATACAACACAAAGGGCCTCAATGAGCTACTGGCCGCTCACTGGTGGCTCCAGCGCACGCGGTTCAGTCGCATCATTCACTCTGATGTGGTGTTCATGAAGTTGGGTGTTGAGGTGCATGTACTGCATTGTGACAGAAAGTCACTTTACAACATCTTACAAGCCCAAAGTGGATTTTGAAAAAAGTTTCCACGAGCGCATGTTTTGGCCGTCTCAGCCAACTGTCATGAAATATGAAAAGTAAACGTGTCTTCACTTTTCCTTCATAGCTTGAAATTGGAAGGTCTTAGAAGCTTGAAACCAAGCGCATACAACACAAAGGGCCTCAATGAGCTACTGGCCGCTCACTGGTGGCTCCAGCGCACGCGGTTCAGTCGCATCATTCACTCTGATGTGGTGTTCATGAAGTTGGGTGTTGAGGTGCATGTACTGCATTGTGACAGAAAGTCACTTTACAACATCTTACAAGCCCAAAGTGGATTTTGAAAAAAGTTTCCACGAGCGCATGTTTTGGCCGTCTCAGCCAACTGTCATGAAATATGAAAAGTAAACGTGTCTTCACTTTTCCTTCATAGCTTGAAATTGGAAGGTCTTAGAAGCTTGAAACCAAGCGCATACAACACAAAGGGCCTCAATGAGCTACTGGCCGCTCACTGGTGGCTCCAGCGCACGCGGTTCAGTCGCATCATTCACTCTGATGTGGTGTTCATGAAGTTGGGTGTTGAGGTGCATGTACTGCATTGTGACAGAAAGTCACTTTACAACATCTTACAAGCCCAAAGTGGATTTTGAAAAAAGTTTCCACGAGCGCATGTTTTGGCCGTCTCAGCCAACTGTCATGAAATATGAAAAGTAAACGTGTCTTCACTTTTCCTTCATAGCTTGAAATTGGAAGGTCTTAGAAGCTTGAAACCAAGCGCATACAACACAAAGGGCCTCAATGAGCTACTGGCCGCTCACTGGTGGCTCCAGCGCACGCGGTTCAGTCGCATCATTCACTCTGATGTGGTGTTCATGAAGTTGGGTGTTGAGGTGCATGTACTGCATTGTGACAGAAAGTCACTTTACAACATCTTACAAGCCCAAAGTGGATTTTGAAAAAAGTTTCCACGAGCGCATGTTTTGGCCGTCTCAGCCAACTGTCATGAAATATGAAAAGTAAACGTGTCTTCACTTTTCCTTCATAGCTTGAAATTGGAAGGTCTTAGAAGCTTGAAACCAAGCGCATACAACACAAAGGGCCTCAATGAGCTACTGGCCGCTCACTGGTGGCTCCAGCGCACGCGGTTCAGTCGCATCATTCACTCTGATGTGGTGTTCATGAAGTTGGGTGTTGAGGTGCATGTACTGCATTGTGACAGAAAGTCACTTTACAACATCTTACAAGCCCAAAGTGGATTTTGAAAAAAGTTTCCACGAGCGCATGTTTTGGCCGTCTCAGCCAACTGTCATGAAATATGAAAAGTAAACGTGTCTTCACTTTTCCTTCATAGCTTGAAATTGGAAGGTCTTAGAAGCTTGAAACCAAGCGCATACAACACAAAGGGCCTCAATGAGCTACTGGCCGCTCACTGGTGGCTCCAGCGCACGCGGTTCAGTCGCATCATTCACTCTGATGTGGTGTTCATGAAGTTGGGTGTTGAGGTGCATGTACTGCATTGTGACAGAAAGTCACTTTACAACATCTTACAAGCCCAAAGTGGATTTTGAAAAAAGTTTCCACGAGCGCATGTTTTGGCCGTCTCAGCCAACTGTCATGAAATATGAAAAGTAAACGTGTCTTCACTTTTCCTTCATAGCTTGAAATTGGAAGGTCTTAGAAGCTTGAAACCAAGCGCATACAACACAAAGGGCCTCAATGAGCTACTGGCCGCTCACTGGTGGCTCCAGCGCACGCGGTTCAGTCGCATCATTCACTCTGATGTGGTGTTCATGAAGTTGGGTGTTGAGGTGCATGTACTGCATTGTGACAGAAAGTCACTTTACAACATCTTACAAGCCCAAAGTGGATTTTGAAAAAAGTTTCCACGAGCGCATGTTTTGGCCGTCTCAGCCAACTGTCATGAAATATGAAAAGTAAACGTGTCTTCACTTTTCCTTCATAGCTTGAAATTGGAAGGTCTTAGAAGCTTGAAACCAAGCGCATACAACACAAAGGGCCTCAATGAGCTACTGGCCGCTCACTGGTGGCTCCAGCGCACGCGGTTCAGTCGCATCATTCACTCTGATGTGGTGTTCATGAAGTTGGGTGTTGAGGTGCATGTACTGCATTGTGACAGAAAGTCACTTTACAACATCTTACAAGCCCAAAGTGGATTTTGAAAAAAGTTTCCACGAGCGCATGTTTTGGCCGTCTCAGCCAACTGTCATGAAATATGAAAAGTAAACGTGTCTTCACTTTTCCTTCATAGCTTGAAATTGGAAGGTCTTAGAAGCTTGAAACCAAGCGCATACAACACAAAGGGCCTCAATGAGCTACTGGCCGCTCACTGGTGGCTCCAGCGCACGCGGTTCAGTCGCATCATTCACTCTGATGTGGTGTTCATGAAGTTGGGTGTTGAGGTGCATGTACTGCATTGTGACAGAAAGTCACTTTACAACATCTTACAAGCCCAAAGTGGATTTTGAAAAAAGTTTCCACGAGCGCATGTTTTGGCCGTCTCAGCCAACTGTCATGAAATATGAAAAGTAAACGTGTCTTCACTTTTCCTTCATAGCTTGAAATTGGAAGGTCTTAGAAGCTTGAAACCAAGCGCATACAACACAAAGGGCCTCAATGAGCTACTGGCCGCTCACTGGTGGCTCCAGCGCACGCGGTTCAGTCGCATCATTCACTCTGATGTGGTGTTCATGAAGTTGGGTGTTGAGGTGCATGTACTGCATTGTGACAGAAAGTCACTTTACAACATCTTACAAGCCCAAAGTGGATTTTGAAAAAAGTTTCCACGAGCGCATGTTTTGGCCGTCTCAGCCAACTGTCATGAAATATGAAAAGTAAACGTGTCTTCACTTTTCCTTCATAGCTTGAAATTGGAAGGTCTTAGAAGCTTGAAACCAAGCGCATACAACACAAAGGGCCTCAATGAGCTACTGGCCGCTCACTGGTGGCTCCAGCGCACGCGGTTCAGTCGCATCATTCACTCTGATGTGGTGTTCATGAAGTTGGGTGTTGAGGTGCATGTACTGCATTGTGACAGAAAGTCACTTTACAACATCTTACAAGCCCAAAGTGGATTTTGAAAAAAGTTTCCACGAGCGCATGTTTTGGCCGTCTCAGCCAACTGTCATGAAATATGAAAAGTAAACGTGTCTTCACTTTTCCTTCATAGCTTGAAATTGGAAGGTCTTAGAAGCTTGAAACCAAGCGCATACAACACAAAGGGCCTCAATGAGCTACTGGCCGCTCACTGGTGGCTCCAGCGCACGCGGTTCAGTCGCATCATTCACTCTGATGTGGTGTTCATGAGTTGGGTGTTGAGGTGCATGTACTGCATTGTGACAGAAAGTCACTTTACAACATCTTACAAGCCCAAAGTGGATTTTGAAAAAAGTTTCCACGAGCGCATGTTTTGGCCGTCTCAGCCAACTGTCATGAAATATGAAAAGTAAACGTGTCTTCACTTTTCCTTCATAGCTTGAAATTGGAAGGTCTTAGAAGCTTGAAACCAAGCGCATACAACACAAAGGGCCTCAATGAGCTACTGGCCGCTCACTGGTGGCTCCAGCGCACGCGGTTCAGTCGCATCATTCACTCTGATGTGGTGTTCATGAAGTTGGGTGTTGAGGTGCATGTACTGCATTGTGACAGAAAGTCACTTTACAACATCTTACAAGCCCAAAGTGGATTTTGAAAAAAGTTTCCACGAGCGCATGTTTTGGCCGTCTCAGCCAACTGTCATGAAATATGAAAAGTAAACGTGTCTTCACTTTTCCTTCATAGCTTGAAATTGGAAGGTCTTAGAAGCTTGAAACCAAGCGCATACAACACAAAGGGCCTCAATGAGCTACTGGCCGCTCACTGGTGGCTCCAGCGCACGCGGTTCAGTCGCATCATTCACTCTGATGTGGTGTTCATGGAGTTGGGTGTTGAGGTGCATGTACTGCATTGTGACAGAAAGTCACTTTACAACATCTTACAAGCCCAAAGTGGATTTTGAAAAAAGTTTCCACGAGCGCATGTTTTGGCCGTCTCAGCCAACTGTCATGAAATATGAAAAGTAAACGTGTCTTCACTTTTCCTTCATAGCTTGAAATTGGAAGGTCTTAGAAGCTTGAAACCAAGCGCATACAACACAAAGGGCCTCAATGAGCTACTGGCCGCTCACTGGTGGCTCCAGCGCACGCGGTTCAGTCGCATCATTCACTCTGATGTGGTGTTCATGAAGTTGGGTGTTGAGGTGCATGTACTGCATTGTGACAGAAAGTCACTTTACAACATCTTACAAGCCCAAAGTGGATTTTGAAAAAAGTTTCCACGAGCGCATGTTTTGGCCGTCTCAGCCAACTGTCATGAAATATGAAAAGTAAACGTGTCTTCACTTTTCCTTCATAGCTTGAAATTGGAAGGTCTTAGAAGCTTGAAACCAAGCGCATACAACACAAAGGGCCTCAATGAGCTACTGGCCGCGCACTGGTGGCTCCAGCGCACGCGGTTCAGTCGCATCATTCACTCTGATGTGGTGTTCATGAAGTTGGGTGTTGAGGTGCATGTACTGCATTGTGACAGAAAGTCACTTTACAACATCTTACAAGCCCAAAGTGGATTTTGAAAAAAGTTTCCACGAGCGCATGTTTTGGCCGTCTCAGCCAACTGTCATGAAATATGAAAAGTAAACGTGTCTTCACTTTTCCTTCATAGCTTGAAATTGGAAGGTCTTAGAAGCTTGAAACCAAGCGCATACAACACAAAGGGCCTCAATGAGCTACTGGCCGCTCACTGGTGGCTCCAGCGCACGCGGTTCAGTCGCATCATTCACTCTGATGTGGTGTTCATGAAGTTGGGTGTTGAGGTGCATGTACTGCATTGTGACAGAAAGTCACTTTACAACATCTTACAAGCCCAAAGTGGATTTTGAAAAAAGTTTCCACGAGCGCATGTTTTGGCCGTCTCAGCCAACTGTCATGAAATATGAAAAGTAAACGTGTCTTCACTTTTCCTTCATAGCTTGAAATTGGAAGGTCTTAGAAGCTTGAAACCAAGCGCATACAACACAAAGGGCCTCAATGAGCTACTGGCCGCTCACTGGTGGCTCCAGCGCACGCGGTTCAGTCGCATCATTCACTCTGATGTGGTGTTCATGAAGTTGGGTGTTGAGGTGCATGTACTGCATTGTGACAGAAAGTCACTTTACAACATCTTACAAGCCCAAAGTGGATTTTGAAAAAAGTTTCCACGAGCGCATGTTTTGGCCGTCTCAGCCAACTGTCATGAAATATGAAAAGTAAACGTGTCTTCACTTTTCCTTCATAGCTTGAAATTGGAAGGTCTTAGAAGCTTGAAACCAAGCGCATACAACACAAAGGGCCTCAATGAGCTACTGGCCGCTCACTGGTGGCTCCAGCGCACGCGGTTCAGTCGCATCATTCACTCTGATGTGGTGTTCATGAAGTTTGGTGTTGAGGTGCATGTACTGCATTGTGACAGAAAGTCACTTTACAACATCTTACAAGCCCAAAGTGGATTTTGAAAAAAGTTTCCACGAGCGCATGTTTTGGCCGTCTCAGCCAACTGTCATGAAATATGAAAAGTAAACGTGTCTTCACTTTTCCTTCATAGCTTGAAATTGGAAGGTCTTAGAAGCTTGAAACCAAGCGCATACAACACAAAGGGCCTCAATGAGCTACTGGCCGCTCACTGGTGGCTCCAGCGCACGCGGTTCAGTCGCATCATTCACTCTGATGTGGTGTTCATGAAGTTGGGTGTTGAGGTGCATGTACTGCATTGTGACAGAAAGTCACTTTACAACATCTTACAAGCCCAAAGTGGATTTTGAAAAAAGTTTCCACGAGCGCATGTTTTGGCCGTCTCAGCCAACTGTCATGAAATATGAAAAGTAAACGTGTCTTCACTTTTCCTTCATAGCTTGAAATTGGAAGGTCTTAGAAGCTTGAAACCAAGCGCATACAACACAAAGGGCCTCAATGAGCTACTGGCCGCTCACTGGTGGCTCCAGCGCACGCGGTTCAGTCGCATCATTCACTCTGATGTGGTGTTCATGAAGTTGGGTGTTGAGGTGCATGTACTGCATTGTGACAGAAAGTCACTTTACAACATCTTACAAGCCCAAAGTGGATTTTGAAAAAAGTTTCCACGAGCGCATGTTTTGGCCGTCTCAGCCAACTGTCATGAAATATGAAAAGTAAACGTGTCTTCACTTTTCCTTCATAGCTTGAAATTGGAAGGTCTTAGAAGCTTGAAACCAAGCGCATACAACACAAAGGGCCTCAATGAGCTACTGGCCGCTCACTGGTGGCTCCAGCGCACGCGGTTCAGTCGCATCATTCACTCTGATGTGGTGTTCATGAAGTTGGGTGTTGAGGTGCATGTACTGCATTGTGACAGAAAGTCACTTTACAACATCTTACAAGCCCAAAGTGGATTTTGAAAAAAGTTTCCACGAGCGCATGTTTTGGCCGTCTCAGCCAACTGTCATGAAATATGAAAAGTAAACGTGTCTTCACTTTTCCTTCATAGCTTGAAATTGGAAGGTCTTAGAAGCTTGAAACCAAGCGCATACAACACAAAGGGCCTCAATGAGCTACTGGCCGCTCACTGGTGGCTCCAGCGCACGCGGTTCAGTCGCATCATTCACTCTGATGTGGTGTTCATGAAGTTGGGTGTTGAGGTGCATGTACTGCATTGTGACAGAAAGTCACTTTACAACATCTTACAAGCCCGAAGTGGATTTTGAAAAAAGTTTCCACGAGCGCATGTTTTGGCCGTCTCAGCCAACTGTCATGAAATATGAAAAGTAAACGTGTCTTCACTTTTCCTTCATAGCTTGAAATTGGAAGGTCTTAGAAGCTTGAAACCAAGCGCATACAACACAAAGGGCCTCAATGAGCTACTGGCCGCTCACTGGTGGCTCCAGCGCACGCGGTTCAGTCGCATCATTCACTCTGATGTGGTGTTCATGAAGTTGGGTGTTGAGGTGCATGTACTGCATTGTGACAGAAAGTCACTTTACAACATCTTACAAGCCCGAAGTGGATTTTGAAAAAAGTTTCCACGAGCGCATGTTTTGGCCGTCTCAGCCAACTGTCATGAAATATGAAAAGTAAACGTGTCTTCACTTTTCCTTCATAGCTTGAAATTGGAAGGTCTTAGAAGCTTGAAACCAAGCGCATACAACACAAAGGGCCTCAATGAGCTACTGGCCGCTCACTGGTGGCTCCAGCGCACGCGGTTCAGTCGCATCATTCACTCTGATGTGGTGTTCATGAAGTTGGGTGTTGAGGTGCATGTACTGCATTGTGACAGAAAGTCACTTTACAACATCTTACAAGCCCAAAGTGGATTTTGAAAAAAGTTTCCACGAGCGCATGTTTTGGCCGTCTCAGCCAACTGTCATGAAATATGAAAAGTAAACGTGTCTTCACTTTTCCTTCATAGCTTGAAATTGGAAGGTCTTAGAAGCTTGAAACCAAGCGCATACAACACAAAGGGCCTCAATGAGCTACTGGCCGCTCACTGGTGGCTCCAGCGCACGCGGTTCAGTCGCATCATTCACTCTGATGTGGTGTTCATGAAGTTGGGTGTTGAGGTGCATGTACTGCATTGTGACAGAAAGTCACTTTACAACATCTTACAAGCCCAAAGTGGATTTTGAAAAAAGTTTCCACGAGCGCATGTTTTGGCCGTCTCAGCCAACTGTCATGAAATATGAAAAGTAAACGTGTCTTCACTTTTCCTTCATAGCTTGAAATTGGAAGGTCTTAGAAGCTTGAAACCAAGCGCATACAACACAAAGGGCCTCAATGAGCTACTGGCCGCTCACTGGTGGCTCCAGCGCACGCGGTTCAGTCGCATCATTCACTCTGATGTGGTGTTCATGAAGTTGGGTGTTGAGGTGCATGTACTGCATTGTGACAGAAAGTCACTTTACAACATCTTACAAGCCCGAAGTGGATTTTGAAAAAAGTTTCCACGAGCGCATGTTTTGGCCGTCTCAGCCAACTGTCATGAAATATGAAAAGTAAACGTGTCTTCACTTTTCCTTCATAGCTTGAAATTGGAAGGTCTTAGAAGCTTGAAACCAAGCGCATACAACACAAAGGGCCTCAATGAGCTACTGGCCGCTCACTGGTGGCTCCAGCGCACGCGGTTCAGTCGCATCATTCACTCTGATGTGGTGTTCATGAAGTTGGGTGTTGAGGTGCATGTACTGCATTGTGACAGAAAGTCACTTTACAACATCTTACAAGCCCAAAGTGGATTTTGAAAAAAGTTTCCACGAGCGCATGTTTTGGCCGTCTCAGCCAACTGTCATGAAATATGAAAAGTAAACGTGTCTTCACTTTTCCTTCATAGCTTGAAATTGGAAGGTCTTAGAAGCTTGAAACCAAGCGCATACAACACAAAGGGCCTCAATGAGCTACTGGCCGCTCACTGGTGGCTCCAGCGCACGCGGTTCAGTCGCATCATTCACTCTGATGTGGTGTTCATGAAGTTGGGTGTTGAGGTGCATGTACTGCATTGTGACAGAAAGTCACTTTACAACATCTTACAAGCCCAAAGTGGATTTTGAAAAAAGTTTCCACGAGCGCATGTTTTGGCCGTCTCAGCCAACTGTCATGAAATATGAAAAGTAAACGTGTCTTCACTTTTCCTTCATAGCTTGAAATTGGAAGGTCTTAGAAGCTTGAAACCAAGCGCATACAACACAAAGGGCCTCAATGAGCTACTGGCCGCTCACTGGTGGCTCCAGCGCACGCGGTTCAGTCGCATCATTCACTCTGATGTGGTGTTCATGAAGTTGGGTGTTGAGGTGCATGTACTGCATTGTGACAGAAAGTCACTTTACAACATCTTACAAGCCCGAAGTGGATTTTGAAAAAAGTTTCCACGAGCGCATGTTTTGGCCGTCTCAGCCAACTGTCATGAAATATGAAAAGTAAACGTGTCTTCACTTTTCCTTCATAGCTTGAAATTGGAAGGTCTTAGAAGCTTGAAACCAAGCGCATACAACACAAAGGGCCTCAATGAGCTACTGGCCGCTCACTGGTGGCTCCAGCGCACGCGGTTCAGTCGCATCATTCACTCAGATGTGGTGTTCATGAAGTTGGGTGTTGAGGTGCATGTACTGCATTGTGACAGAAAGTCACTTTACAACATCTTACAAGCCCGAAGTGGATTTTGAAAAAAGTTTCCACGAGCGCATGTTTTGGCCGTCTCAGCCAACTGTCATGAAATATGAAAAGTAAACGTGTCTTCACTTTTCCTTCATAGCTTGAAATTGGAAGGTCTTAGAAGCTTGAAACCAAGCGCATACAACACAAAGGGCCTCAATGAGCTACTGGCCGCTCACTGGTGGCTCCAGCGCACGCGGTTCAGTCGCATCATTCACTCTGATGTGGTGTTCATGGAGTTGGGTGTTGAGGTGCATGTACTGCATTGTGACAGAAAGTCACTTTACAACATCTTACAAGCCCAAAGTGGATTTTGAAAAAAGTTTCCACGAGCGCATGTTTTGGCCGTCTCAGCCAACTGTCATGAAATATGAAAAGTAAACGTGTCTTCACTTTTCCTTCATAGCTTGAAATTGGAAGGTCTTAGAAGCTTGAAACCAAGCGCATACAACACAAAGGGCCTCAATGAGCTACTGGCCGCTCACTGGTGGCTCCAGCGCACGCGGTTCAGTCGCATCATTCACTCTGATGTGGTGTTCATGAAGTTGGGTGTTGAGGTGCATGTACTGCATTGTGACAGAAAGTCACTTTACAACATCTTACAAGCCCGAAGTGGATTTTGAAAAAAGTTTCCACGAGCGCATGTTTTGGCCGTCTCAGCCAACTGTCATGAAATATGAAAAGTAAACGTGTCTTCACTTTTCCTTCATAGCTTGAAATTGGAAGGTCTTAGAAGCTTGAAACCAAGCGCATACAACACAAAGGGCCTCAATGAGCTACTGGCCGCTCACTGGTGGCTCCAGCGCACGCGGTTCAGTCGCATCATTCACTCTGATGTGGTGTTCATGGAGTTGGGTGTTGAGGTGCATGTACTGCATTGTGACAGAAAGTCACTTTACAACATCTTACAAGCCCAAAGTGGATTTTGAAAAAAGTTTCCACGAGCGCATGTTTTGGCCGTCTCAGCCAACTGTCATGAAATATGAAAAGTAAACGTGTCTTCACTTTTCCTTCATAGCTTGAAATTGGAAGGTCTTAGAAGCTTGAAACCAAGCGCATACAACACAAAGGGCCTCAATGAGCTACTGGCCGCTCACTGGTGGCTCCAGCGCACGCGGTTCAGTCGCATCATTCACTCTGATGTGGTGTTCATGAAGTTGGGTGTTGAGGTGCATGTACTGCATTGTGACAGAAAGTCACTTTACAACATCTTACAAGCCCAAAGTGGATTTTGAAAAAAGTTTCCACGAGCGCATGTTTTGGCCGTCTCAGCCAACTGTCATGAAATATGAAAAGTAAACGTGTCTTCACTTTTCCTTCATAGCTTGAAATTGGAAGGTCTTAGAAGCTTGAAACCAAGCGCATACAACACAAAGGGCCTCAATGAGCTACTGGCCGCTCACTGGTGGCTCCAGCGCACGCGGTTCAGTCGCATCATTCACTCTGATGTGGTGTTCATGAAGTTGGGTGTTGAGGTGCATGTACTGCATTGTGACAGAAAGTCACTTTACAACATCTTACAAGCCCAAAGTGGATTTTGAAAAAAGTTTCCACGAGCGCATGTTTTGGCCGTCTCAGCCAACTGTCATGAAATATGAAAAGTAAACGTGTCTTCACTTTTCCTTCATAGCTTGAAATTGGAAGGTCTTAGAAGCTTGAAACCAAGCGCATACAACACAAAGGGCCTCAATGAGCTACTGGCCGCTCACTGGTGGCTCCAGCGCACGCGGTTCAGTCGCATCATTCACTCTGATGTGGTGTTCATGAAGTTGGGTGTTGAGGTGCATGTACTGCATTGTGACAGAAAGTCACTTTACAACATCTTACAAGCCCGAAGTGGATTTTGAAAAAAGTTTCCACGAGCGCATGTTTTGGCCGTCTCAGCCAACTGTCATGAAATATGAAAAGTAAACGTGTCTTCACTTTTCCTTCATAGCTTGAAATTGGAAGGTCTTAGAAGCTTGAAACCAAGCGCATACAACACAAAGGGCCTCAATGAGCTACTGGCCGCTCACTGGTGGCTCCAGCGCACGCGGTTCAGTCGCATCATTCACTCTGATGTGGTGTTCATGAAGTTGGGTGTTGAGGTGCATGTACTGCATTGTGACAGAAAGTCACTTTACAACATCTTACAAGCCCGAAGTGGATTTTGAAAAAAGTTTCCACGAGCGCATGTTTTGGCCGTCTCAGCCAACTGTCATGAAATATGAAAAGTAAACGTGTCTTCACTTTTCCTTCATAGCTTGAAATTGGAAGGTCTTAGAAGCTTGAAACCAAGCGCATACAACACAAAGGGCCTCAATGAGCTACTGGCCGCTCACTGGTGGCTCCAGCGCACGCGGTTCAGTCGCATCATTCACTCTGATGTGGTGTTCATGGAGTTGGGTGTTGAGGTGCATGTACTGCATTGTGACAGAAAGTCACTTTACAACATCTTACAAGCCCAAAGTGGATTTTGAAAAAAGTTTCCACGAGCGCATGTTTTGGCCGTCTCAGCCAACTGTCATGAAATATGAAAAGTAAACGTGTCTTCACTTTTCCTTCATAGCTTGAAATTGGAAGGTCTTAGAAGCTTGAAACCAAGCGCATACAACACAAAGGGCCTCAATGAGCTACTGGCCGCTCACTGGTGGCTCCAGCGCACGCGGTTCAGTCGCATCATTCACTCTGATGTGGTGTTCATGAAGTTGGGTGTTGAGGTGCATGTACTGCATTGTGACAGAAAGTCACTTTACAACATCTTACAAGCCCGAAGTGGATTTTGAAAAAAGTTTCCACGAGCGCATGTTTTGGCCGTCTCAGCCAACTGTCATGAAATATGAAAAGTAAACGTGTCTTCACTTTTCCTTCATAGCTTGAAATTGGAAGGTCTTAGAAGCTTGAAACCAAGCGCATACAACACAAAGGGCCTCAATGAGCTACTGGCCGCTCACTGGTGGCTCCAGCGCACGCGGTTCAATCGCATCATTCACTCTGATGTGGTGTTCATGAAGTTGGGTGTTGAGGTGCATGTACTGCATTGTGACAGAAAGTCACTTTACAACATCTTACAAGCCCGAAGTGGATTTTGAAAAAAGTTTCCACGAGCGCATGTTTTGGCCGTCTCAGCCAACTGTCATGAAATATGAAAAGTAAACGTGTCTTCACTTTTCCTTCATAGCTTGAAATTGGAAGGTCTTAGAAGCTTGAAACCAAGCGCATACAACACAAAGGGCCTCAATGAGCTACTGGCCGCTCACTGGTGGCTCCAGCGCACGCGGTTCAGTCGCATCATTCACTCTGATGTGGTGTTCATGAAGTTGGGTGTTGAGGTGCATGTACTGCATTGTGACAGAAAGTCACTTTACAACATCTTACAAGCCCAAAGTGGATTTTGAAAAAAGTTTCCACGAGCGCATGTTTTGGCCGTCTCAGCCAACTGTCATGAAATATGAAAAGTAAACGTGTCTTCACTTTTCCTTCATAGCTTGAAATTGGAAGGTCTTAGAAGCTTGAAACCAAGCGCATACAACACAAAGGGCCTCAATGAGCTACTGGCCGCTCACTGGTGGCTCCAGCGCACGCGGTTCAGTCGCATCATTCACTCTGATGTGGTGTTCATGAAGTTGGGTGTTGAGGTGCATGTACTGCATTGTGACAGAAAGTCACTTTACAACATCTTACAAGCCCAAAGTGGATTTTGAAAAAAGTTTCCACGAGCGCATGTTTTGGCCGTCTCAGCCAACTGTCATGAAATATGAAAAGTAAACGTGTCTTCACTTTTCCTTCATAGCTTGAAATTGGAAGGTCTTAGAAGCTTGAAACCAAGCGCATACAACACAAAGGGCCTCAATGAGCTACTGGCCGCTCACTGGTGGCTCCAGCGCACGCGGTTCAGTCGCATCATTCACTCTGATGTGGTGTTCATGAAGTTGGGTGTTGAGGTGCATGTACTGCATTGTGACAGAAAGTCACTTTACAACATCTTACAAGCCCGAAGTGGATTTTGAAAAAAGTTTCCACGAGCGCATGTTTTGGCCGTCTCAGCCAACTGTCATGAAATATGAAAAGTAAACGTGTCTTCACTTTTCCTTCATAGCTTGAAATTGGAAGGTCTTAGAAGCTTGAAACCAAGCGCATACAACACAAAGGGCCTCAATGAGCTACTGGCCGCTCACTGGTGGCTCCAGCGCACGCGGTTCAGTCGCATCATTCACTCTGATGTGGTGTTCATGAAGTTGGGTGTTGAGGTGCATGTACTGCATTGTGACAGAAAGTCACTTTACAACATCTTACAAGCCCGAAGTGGATTTTGAAAAAAGTTTCCACGAGCGCATGTTTTGGCCGTCTCAGCCAACTGTCATGAAATATGAAAAGTAAACGTGTCTTCACTTTTCCTTCATAGCTTGAAATTGGAAGGTCTTAGAAGCTTGAAACCAAGCGCATACAACACAAAGGGCCTCAATGAGCTACTGGCCGCTCACTGGTGGCTCCAGCGCACGCGGTTCAGTCGCATCATTCACTCTGATGTGGTGTTCATGGAGTTGGGTGTTGAGGTGCATGTACTGCATTGTGACAGAAAGTCACTTTACAACATCTTACAAGCCCAAAGTGGATTTTGAAAAAAGTTTCCACGAGCGCATGTTTTGGCCGTCTCAGCCAACTGTCATGAAATATGAAAAGTAAACGTGTCTTCACTTTTCCTTCATAGCTTGAAATTGGAAGGTCTTAGAAGCTTGAAACCAAGCGCATACAACACAAAGGGCCTCAATGAGCTACTGGCCGCTCACTGGTGGCTCCAGCGCACGCGGTTCAGTCGCATCATTCACTCTGATGTGGTGTTCATGAAGTTGGGTGTTGAGGTGCATGTACTGCATTGTGACAGAAAGTCACTTTATAACATCTTACAAGCCCAAAGTGGATTTTGAAAAAAGTTTCCACGAGCGCATGTTTTGGCCGTCTCAGCCAACTGTCATGAAATATGAAAAGTAAACGTGTCTTCACTTTTCCTTCATAGCTTGAAATTGGAAGGTCTTAGAAGCTTGAAACCAAGCGCATACAACACAAAGGGCCTCAATGAGCTACTGGCCGCTCACTGGTGGCTCCAGCGCACGCGGTTCAGTCGCATCATTCACTCTGATGTGGTGTTCATGAAGTTGGGTGTTGAGGTGCATGTACTGCATTGTGACAGAAAGTCACTTTACAACATCTTACAAGCCCAAAGTGGATTTTGAAAAAAGTTTCCACGAGCGCATGTTTTGGCCGTCTCAGCCAACTGTCATGAAATATGAAAAGTAAACGTGTCTTCACTTTTCCTTCATAGCTTGAAATTGGAAGGTCTTAGAAGCTTGAAACCAAGCGCATACAACACAAAGGGCCTCAATGAGCTACTGGCCGCTCACTGGTGGCTCCAGCGCACGCGGTTCAGTCGCATCATTCACTCTGATGTGGTGTTCATGAAGTTGGGTGTTGAGGTGCATGTACTGCATTGTGACAGAAAGTCACTTTACAACATCTTACAAGCCCAAAGTGGATTTTGAAAAAAGTTTCCACGAGCGCATGTTTTGGCCGTCTCAGCCAACTGTCATGAAATATGAAAAGTAAACGTGTCTTCACTTTTCCTTCATAGCTTGAAATTGGAAGGTCTTAGAAGCTTGAAACCAAGCGCATACAACACAAAGGGCCTCAATGAGCTACTGGCCGCTCACTGGTGGCTCCAGCGCACGCGGTTCAGTCGCATCATTCACTCTGATGTGGTGTTCATGAAGTTGGGTGTTGAGGTGCATGTACTGCATTGTGACAGAAAGTCACTTTACAACATCTTACAAGCCCAAAGTGGATTTTGAAAAAAGTTTCCACGAGCGCATGTTTTGGCCGTCTCAGCCAACTGTCATGAAATATGAAAAGTAAACGTGTCTTCACTTTTCCTTCATAGCTTGAAATTGGAAGGTCTTAGAAGCTTGAAACCAAGCGCATACAACACAAAGGGCCTCAATGAGCTACTGGCCGCTCACTGGTGGCTCCAGCGCACGCGGTTCAGTCGCATCATTCACTCTGATGTGGTGTTCATGAAGTTTGGTGTTGAGGTGCATGTACTGCATTGTGACAGAAAGTCACTTTACAACATCTTACAAGCCCAAAGTGGATTTTGAAAAAAGTTTCCACGAGCGCATGTTTTGGCCGTCTCAGCCAACTGTCATGAAATATGAAAAGTAAACGTGTCTTCACTTTTCCTTCATAGCTTGAAATTGGAAGGTCTTAGAAGCTTGAAACCAAGCGCATACAACACAAAGGGCCTCAATGAGCTACTGGCCGCTCACTGGTGGCTCCAGCGCACGCGGTTCAGTCGCATCATTCACTCTGATGTGGTGTTCATGAAGTTTGGTGTTGAGGTGCATGTACTGCATTGTGACAGAAAGTCACTTTACAACATCTTACAAGCCCAAAGTGGATTTTGAAAAAAGTTTCCACGAGCGCATGTTTTGGCCGTCTCAGCCAACTGTCATGAAATATGAAAAGTAAACGTGTCTTCACTTTTCCTTCATAGCTTGAAATTGGAAGGTCTTAGAAGCTTGAAACCAAGCGCATACAACACAAAGGGCCTCAATGAGCTACTGGCCGCTCACTGGTGGCTCCAGCGCATGCGGTTCAGTCGCATCATTCACTCTGATGTGGTGTTCATGAAGTTGGGTGTTGAGGTGCATGTACTGCATTGTGACAGAAAGTCACTTTACAACATCTTACAAGCCCAAAGTGGATTTTGAAAAAAGTTTCCACGAGCGCATGTTTTGGCCGTCTCAGCCAACTGTCATGAAATATGAAAAGTAAACGTGTCTTCACTTTTCCTTCATAGCTTGAAATTGGAAGGTCTTAGAAGCTTGAAACCAAGCGCATACAACACAAAGGGCCTCAATGAGCTACTGGCCGCTCACTGGTGGCTCCAGCGCACGCGGTTCAGTCGCATCATTCACTCTGATGTGGTGTTCATGGAGTTGGGTGTTGAGGTGCATGTACTGCATTGTGACAGAAAGTCACTTTACAACATCTTACAAGCCCAAAGTGGATTTTGAAAAAAGTTTCCACGAGCGCATGTTTTGGCCGTCTCAGCCAACTGTCATGAAATATGAAAAGTAAACGTGTCTTCACTTTTCCTTCATAGCTTGAAATTGGAAGGTCTTAGAAGCTTGAAACCAAGCGCATACAACACAAAGGGCCTCAATGAGCTACTGGCCGCTCACTGGTGGCTCCAGCGCACGCGGTTCAGTCGCATCATTCACTCTGATGTGGTGTTCATGAAGTTGGGTGTTGAGGTGCATGTACTGCATTGTGACAGAAAGTCACTTTACAACATCTTACAAGCCCAAAGTGGATTTTGAAAAAAGTTTCCACGAGCGCATGTTTTGGCCGTCTCAGCCAACTGTCATGAAATATGAAAAGTAAACGTGTCTTCACTTTTCCTTCATAGCTTGAAATTGGAAGGTCTTAGAAGCTTGAAACCAAGCGCATACAACACAAAGGGCCTCAATGAGCTACTGGCCGCTCACTGGTGGCTCCAGCGCACGCGGTTCAGTCGCATCATTCACTCTGATGTGGTGTTCATGAAGTTGGGTGTTGAGGTGCATGTACTGCATTGTGACAGAAAGTCACTTTACAACATCTTACAAGCCCAAAGTGGATTTTGAAAAAAGTTTCCACGAGCGCATGTTTTGGCCGTCTCAGCCAACTGTCATGAAATATGAAAAGTAAACGTGTCTTCACTTTTCCTTCATAGCTTGAAATTGGAAGGTCTTAGAAGCTTGAAACCAAGCGCATACAACACAAAGGGCCTCAATGAGCTACTGGCCGCTCACTGGTGGCTCCAGCGCACGCGGTTCAGTCGCATCATTCACTCTGATGTGGTGTTCATGGAGTTGGGTGTTGAGGTGCATGTACTGCATTGTGACAGAAAGTCACTTTACAACATCTTACAAGCCCAAAGTGGATTTTGAAAAAAGTTTCCACGAGCGCATGTTTTGGCCGTCTCAGCCAACTGTCATGAAATATGAAAAGTAAACGTGTCTTCACTTTTCCTTCATAGCTTGAAATTGGAAGGTCTTAGAAGCTTGAAACCAAGCGCATACAACACAAAGGGCCTCAATGAGCTACTGGCCGCTCACTGGTGGCTCCAGCGCACGCGGTTCAGTCGCATCATTCACTCTGATGTGGTGTTCATGAAGTTGGGTGTTGAGGTGCATGTACTGCATTGTGACAGAAAGTCACTTTACAACATCTTACAAGCCCAAAGTGGATTTTGAAAAAAGTTTCCACGAGCGCATGTTTTGGCCGTCTCAGCCAACTGTCATGAAATATGAAAAGTAAACGTGTCTTCACTTTTCCTTCATAGCTTGAAATTGGAAGGTCTTAGAAGCTTGAAACCAAGCGCATACAACACAAAGGGCCTCAATGAGCTACTGGCCGCTCACTGGTGGCTCCAGCGCACGCGGTTCAGTCGCATCATTCACTCTGATGTGGTGTTCATGAAGTTTGGTGTTGAGGTGCATGTACTGCATTGTGACAGAAAGTCACTTTACAACATCTTACAAGCCCAAAGTGGATTTTGAAAAAAGTTTCCACGAGCGCATGTTTTGGCCGTCTCAGCCAACTGTCATGAAATATGAAAAGTAAACGTGTCTTCACTTTTCCTTCATAGCTTGAAATTGGAAGGTCTTAGAAGCTTGAAACCAAGCGCATACAACACAAAGGGCCTCAATGAGCTACTGGCCGCTCACTGGTGGCTCCAGCGCATGCGGTTCAGTCGCATCATTCACTCTGATGTGGTGTTCATGAAGTTGGGTGTTGAGGTGCATGTACTGCATTGTGACAGAAAGTCACTTTACAACATCTTACAAGCCCAAAGTGGATTTTGAAAAAAGTTTCCACGAGCGCATGTTTTGGCCGTCTCAGCCAACTGTCATGAAATATGAAAAGTAAACGTGTCTTCACTTTTCCTTCATAGCTTGAAATTGGAAGGTCTTAGAAGCTTGAAACCAAGCGCATACAACACAAAGGGCCTCAATGAGCTACTGGCCGCTCACTGGTGGCTCCAGCGCACGCGGTTCAGTCGCATCATTCACTCTGATGTGGTGTTCATGGAGTTGGGTGTTGAGGTGCATGTACTGCATTGTGACAGAAAGTCACTTTACAACATCTTACAAGCCCAAAGTGGATTTTGAAAAAAGTTTCCACGAGCGCATGTTTTGGCCGTCTCAGCCAACTGTCATGAAATATGAAAAGTAAACGTGTCTTCACTTTTCCTTCATAGCTTGAAATTGGAAGGTCTTAGAAGCTTGAAACCAAGCGCATACAACACAAAGGGCCTCAATGAGCTACTGGCCGCTCACTGGTGGCTCCAGCGCACGCGGTTCAGTCGCATCATTCACTCTGATGTGGTGTTCATGAAGTTGGGTGTTGAGGTGCATGTACTGCATTGTGACAGAAAGTCACTTTACAACATCTTACAAGCCCAAAGTGGATTTTGAAAAAAGTTTCCACGAGCGCATGTTTTGGCCGTCTCAGCCAACTGTCATGAAATATGAAAAGTAAACGTGTCTTCACTTTTCCTTCATAGCTTGAAATTGGAAGGTCTTAGAAGCTTGAAACCAAGCGCATACAACACAAAGGGCCTCAATGAGCTACTGGCCGCTCACTGGTGGCTCCAGCGCACGCGGTTCAGTCGCATCATTCACTCTGATGTGGTGTTCATGAAGTTGGGTGTTGAGGTGCATGTACTGCATTGTGACAGAAAGTCACTTTACAACATCTTACAAGCCCAAAGTGGATTTTGAAAAAAGTTTCCACGAGCGCATGTTTTGGCCGTCTCAGCCAACTGTCATGAAATATGAAAAGTAAACGTGTCTTCACTTTTCCTTCATAGCTTGAAATTGGAAGGTCTTAGAAGCTTGAAACCAAGCGCATACAACACAAAGGGCCTCAATGAGCTACTGGCCGCTCACTGGTGGCTCCAGCGCACGCGGTTCAGTCGCATCATTCACTCTGATGTGGTGTTCATGGAGTTGGGTGTTGAGGTGCATGTACTGCATTGTGACAGAAAGTCACTTTACAACATCTTACAAGCCCAAAGTGGATTTTGAAAAAAGTTTCCACGAGCGCATGTTTTGGCCGTCTCAGCCAACTGTCATGAAATATGAAAAGTAAACGTGTCTTCACTTTTCCTTCATAGCTTGAAATTGGAAGGTCTTAGAAGCTTGAAACCAAGCGCATACAACACAAAGGGCCTCAATGAGCTACTGGCCGCTCACTGGTGGCTCCAGCGCACGCGGTTCAGTCGCATCATTCACTCTGATGTGGTGTTCATGAAGTTGGGTGTTGAGGTGCATGTACTGCATTGTGACAGAAAGTCACTTTACAACATCTTACAAGCCCAAAGTGGATTTTGAAAAAAGTTTCCACGAGCGCATGTTTTGGCCGTCTCAGCCAACTGTCATGAAATATGAAAAGTAAACGTGTCTTCACTTTTCCTTCATAGCTTGAAATTGGAAGGTCTTAGAAGCTTGAAACCAAGCGCATACAACACAAAGGGCCTCAATGAGCTACTGGCCGCTCACTGGTGGCTCCAGCGCACGCGGTTCAGTCGCATCATTCACTCTGATGTGGTGTTCATGAAGTTGGCTGTTGAGGTGCATGTACTGCATTGTGACAGAAAGTCACTTTACAACATCTTACAAGCCCAAAGTGGATTTTGAAAAAAGTTTCCACGAGCGCATGTTTTGGCCGTCTCAGCCAACTGTCATGAAATATGAAAAGTAAACGTGTCTTCACTTTTCCTTCATAGCTTGAAATTGGAAGGTCTTAGAAGCTTGAAACCAAGCGCATACAACACAAAGGGCCTCAATGAGCTACTGGCCGCTCACTGGTGGCTCCAGCGCACGCGGTTCAGTCGCATCATTCACTCTGATGTGGTGTTCATGAAGTTGGGTGTTGAGGTGCATGTACTGCATTGTGACAGAAAGTCACTTTACAACATCTTACAAGCCCGAAGTGGATTTTGAAAAAAGTTTCCACGAGCGCATGTTTTGGCCGTCTCAGCCAACTGTCATGAAATATGAAAAGTAAACGTGTCTTCACTTTTCCTTCATAGCTTGAAATTGGAAGGTCTTAGAAGCTTGAAACCAAGCGCATACAACACAAAGGGCCTCAATGAGCTACTGGCCGCTCACTGGTGGCTCCAGCGCACGCGGTTCAGTCGCATCATTCACTCTGATGTGGTGTTCATGAAGTTGGGTGTTGAGGTGCATGTACTGCATTGTGACAGAAAGTCACTTTACAACATCTTACAAGCCCGAAGTGGATTTTGAAAAAAGTTTCCACGAGCGCATGTTTTGGCCGTCTCAGCCAACTGTCATGAAATATGAAAAGTAAACGTGTCTTCACTTTTCCTTCATAGCTTGAAATTGGAAGGTCTTAGAAGCTTGAAACCAAGCGCATACAACACAAAGGGCCTCAATGAGCTACTGGCCGCTCACTGGTGGCTCCAGCGCACGCGGTTCAGTCGCATCATTCACTCTGATGTGGTGTTCATGAAGTTGGGTGTTGAGGTGCATGTACTGCATTGTGACAGAAAGTCACTTTACAACATCTTACAAGCCCAAAGTGGATTTTGAAAAAAGTTTCCACGAGCGCATGTTTTGGCCGTCTCAGCCAACTGTCATGAAATATGAAAAGTAAACGTGTCTTCACTTTTCCTTCATAGCTTGAAATTGGAAGGTCTTAGAAGCTTGAAACCAAGCGCATACAACACAAAGGGCCTCAATGAGCTACTGGCCGCTCACTGGTGGCTCCAGCGCACGCGGTTCAGTCGCATCATTCACTCTGATGTGGTGTTCATGAAGTTGGGTGTTGAGGTGCATGTACTGCATTGTGACAGAAAGTCACTTTACAACATCTTACAAGCCCAAAGTGGATTTTGAAAAAAGTTTCCACGAGCGCATGTTTTGGCCGTCTCAGCCAACTGTCATGAAATATGAAAAGTAAACGTGTCTTCACTTTTCCTTCATAGCTTGAAATTGGAAGGTCTTAGAAGCTTGAAACCAAGCGCATACAACACAAAGGGCCTCAATGAGCTACTGGCCGCTCACTGGTGGCTCCAGCGCACGCGGTTCAGTCGCATCATTCACTCTGATGTGGTGTTCATGAAGTTGGGTGTTGAGGTGCATGTACTGCATTGTGACAGAAAGTCACTTTACAACATCTTACAAGCCCGAAGTGGATTTTGAAAAAAGTTTCCACGAGCGCATGTTTTGGCCGTCTCAGCCAACTGTCATGAAATATGAAAAGTAAACGTGTCTTCACTTTTCCTTCATAGCTTGAAATTGGAAGGTCTTAGAAGCTTGAAACCAAGCGCATACAACACAAAGGGCCTCAATGAGCTACTGGCCGCTCACTGGTGGCTCCAGCGCACGCGGTTCAGTCGCATCATTCACTCTGATGTGGTGTTCATGAAGTTGGGTGTTGAGGTGCATGTACTGCATTGTGACAGAAAGTCACTTTACAACATCTTACAAGCCCGAAGTGGATTTTGAAAAAAGTTTCCACGAGCGAATGTTTTGGCCGTCTCAGCCAACTGTCATGAAATATGAAAAGTAAACGTGTCTTCACTTTTCCTTCATAGCTTGAAATTGGAAGGTCTTAGAAGCTTGAAACCAAGCGCATACAACACAAAGGGCCTCAATGAGCTACTGGCCGCTCACTGGTGGCTCCAGCGCACGCGGTTCAGTCGCATCATTCACTCTGATGTGGTGTTCATGGAGTTGGGTGTTGAGGTGCATGTACTGCATTGTGACAGAAAGTCACTTTACAACATCTTACAAGCCCAAAGTGGATTTTGAAAAAAGTTTCCACGAGCGCATGTTTTGGCCGTCTCAGCCAACTGTCATGAAATATGAAAAGTAAACGTGTCTTCACTTTTCCTTCATAGCTTGAAATTGGAAGGTCTTAGAAGCTTGAAACCAAGCGCATACAACACAAAGGGCCTCAATGAGCTACTGGCCGCTCACTGGTGGCTCCAGCGCACGCGGTTCAGTCGCATCATTCACTCTGATGTGGTGTTCATGAAGTTGGGTGTTGAGGTGCATGTACTGCATTGTGACAGAAAGTCACTTTACAACATCTTACAAGCCCAAAGTGGATTTTGAAAAAAGTTTCCACGAGCGCATGTTTTGGCCGTCTCAGCCAACTGTCATGAAATATGAAAAGTAAACGTGTCTTCACTTTTCCTTCATAGCTTGAAATTGGAAGGTCTTAGAAGCTTGAAACCAAGCGCATACAACACAAAGGGCCTCAATGAGCTACTGGCCGCTCACTGGTGGCTCCAGCGCACGCGGTTCAGTCGCATCATTCACTCTGATGTGGTGTTCATGAAGTTGGGTGTTGAGGTGCATGTACTGCATTGTGACAGAAAGTCACTTTACAACATCTTACAAGCCCGAAGTGGATTTTGAAAAAAGTTTCCACGAGCGCATGTTTTGGCCGTCTCAGCCAACTGTCATGAAATATGAAAAGTAAACGTGTCTTCACTTTTCCTTCATAGCTTGAAATTGGAAGGTCTTAGAAGCTTGAAACCAAGCGCATACAACACAAAGGGCCTCAATGAGCTACTGGCCGCTCACTGGTGGCTCCAGCGCACGCGGTTCAGTCGCATCATTCACTCTGATGTGGTGTTCATGAAGTTGGGTGTTGAGGTGCATGTACTGCATTGTGACAGAAAGTCACTTTACAACATCTTACAAGCCCAAAGTGGATTTTGAAAAAAGTTTCCACGAGCGCATGTTTTGGCCGTCTCAGCCAACTGTCATGAAATATGAAAAGTAAACGTGTCTTCACTTTTCCTTCATAGCTTGAAATTGGAAGGTCTTAGAAGCTTGAAACCAAGCGCATACAACACAAAGGGCCTCAATGAGCTACTGGCCGCTCACTGGTGGCTCCAGCGCACGCGGTTCAGTCGCATCATTCACTCTGATGTGGTGTTCATGAAGTTGGGTGTTGAGGTGCATGTACTGCATTGTGACAGAAAGTCACTTTACAACATCTTACAAGCCCAAAGTGGATTTTGAAAAAAGTTTCCACGAGCGCATGTTTTGGCCGTCTCAGCCAACTGTCATGAAATATGAAAAGTAAACGTGTCTTCACTTTTCCTTCATAGCTTGAAATTGGAAGGTCTTAGAAGCTTGAAACCAAGCGCATACAACACAAAGGGCCTCAATGAGCTACTGGCCGCTCACTGGTGGCTCCAGCGCACGCGGTTCAGTCGCATCATTCACTCTGATGTGGTGTTCATGGAGTTGGGTGTTGAGGTGCATGTACTGCATTGTGACAGAAAGTCACTTTACAACATCTTACAAGCCCAAAGTGGATTTTGAAAAAAGTTTCCACGAGCGCATGTTTTGGCCGTCTCAGCCAACTGTCATGAAATATGAAAAGTAAACGTGTCTTCACTTTTCCTTCATAGCTTGAAATTGGAAGGTCTTAGAAGCTTGAAACCAAGCGCATACAACACAAAGGGCCTCAATGAGCTACTGGCCGCTCACTGGTGGCTCCAGCGCACGCGGTTCAGTCGCATCATTCACTCTGATGTGGTGTTCATGAAGTTGGGTGTTGAGGTGCATGTACTGCATTGTGACAGAAAGTCACTTTACAACATCTTACAAGCCCAAAGTGGATTTTGAAAAAAGTTTCCACGAGCGCATGTTTTGGCCGTCTCAGCCAACTGTCATGAAATATGAAAAGTAAACGTGTCTTCACTTTTCCTTCATAGCTTGAAATTGGAAGGTCTTAGAAGCTTGAAACCAAGCGCATACAACACAAAGGGCCTCAATGAGCTACTGGCCGCTCACTGGTGGCTCCAGCGCACGCGGTTCAGTCGCATCATTCACTCTGATGTGGTGTTCATGAAGTTGGCTGTTGAGGTGCATGTACTGCATTGTGACAGAAAGTCACTTTACAACATCTTACAAGCCCAAAGTGGATTTTGAAAAAAGTTTCCACGAGCGCATGTTTTGGCCGTCTCAGCCAACTGTCATGAAATATGAAAAGTAAACGTGTCTTCACTTTTCCTTCATAGCTTGAAATTGGAAGGTCTTAGAAGCTTGAAACCAAGCGCATACAACACAAAGGGCCTCAATGAGCTACTGGCCGCTCACTGGTGGCTCCAGCGCACGCGGTTCAGTCGCATCATTCACTCTGATGTGGTGTTCATGAAGTTGGGTGTTGAGGTGCATGTACTGCATTGTGACAGAAAGTCACTTTACAACATCTTACAAGCCCGAAGTGGATTTTGAAAAAAGTTTCCACGAGCGCATGTTTTGGCCGTCTCAGCCAACTGTCATGAAATATGAAAAGTAAACGTGTCTTCACTTTTCCTTCATAGCTTGAAATTGGAAGGTCTTAGAAGCTTGAAACCAAGCGCATACAACACAAAGGGCCTCAATGAGCTACTGGCCGCTCACTGGTGGCTCCAGCGCACGCGGTTCAGTCGCATCATTCACTCTGATGTGGTGTTCATGAAGTTGGGTGTTGAGGTGCATGTACTGCATTGTGACAGAAAGTCACTTTACAACATCTTACAAGCCCGAAGTGGATTTTGAAAAAAGTTTCCACGAGCGCATGTTTTGGCCGTCTCAGCCAACTGTCATGAAATATGAAAAGTAAACGTGTCTTCACTTTTCCTTCATAGCTTGAAATTGGAAGGTCTTAGAAGCTTGAAACCAAGCGCATACAACACAAAGGGCCTCAATGAGCTACTGGCCGCTCACTGGTGGCTCCAGCGCACGCGGTTCAGTCGCATCATTCACTCTGATGTGGTGTTCATGAAGTTGGGTGTTGAGGTGCATGTACTGCATTGTGACAGAAAGTCACTTTACAACATCTTACAAGCCCAAAGTGGATTTTGAAAAAAGTTTCCACGAGCGCATGTTTTGGCCGTCTCAGCCAACTGTCATGAAATATGAAAAGTAAACGTGTCTTCACTTTTCCTTCATAGCTTGAAATTGGAAGGTCTTAGAAGCTTGAAACCAAGCGCATACAACACAAAGGGCCTCAATGAGCTACTGGCCGCTCACTGGTGGCTCCAGCGCACGCGGTTCAGTCGCATCATTCACTCTGATGTGGTGTTCATGAAGTTGGGTGTTGAGGTGCATGTACTGCATTGTGACAGAAAGTCACTTTACAACATCTTACAAGCCCAAAGTGGATTTTGAAAAAAGTTTCCACGAGCGCATGTTTTGGCCGTCTCAGCCAACTGTCATGAAATATGAAAAGTAAACGTGTCTTCACTTTTCCTTCATAGCTTGAAATTGGAAGGTCTTAGAAGCTTGAAACCAAGCGCATACAACACAAAGGGCCTCAATGAGCTACTGGCCGCTCACTGGTGGCTCCAGCGCACGCGGTTCAGTCGCATCATTCACTCTGATGTGGTGTTCATGAAGTTGGGTGTTGAGGTGCATGTACTGCATTGTGACAGAAAGTCACTTTACAACATCTTACAAGCCCGAAGTGGATTTTGAAAAAAGTTTCCACGAGCGCATGTTTTGGCCGTCTCAGCCAACTGTCATGAAATATGAAAAGTAAACGTGTCTTCACTTTTCCTTCATAGCTTGAAATTGGAAGGTCTTAGAAGCTTGAAACCAAGCGCATACAACACAAAGGGCCTCAATGAGCTACTGGCCGCTCACTGGTGGCTCCAGCGCACGCGGTTCAGTCGCATCATTCACTCTGATGTGGTGTTCATGAAGTTGGGTGTTGAGGTGCATGTACTGCATTGTGACAGAAAGTCACTTTACAACATCTTACAAGCCCAAAGTGGATTTTGAAAAAAGTTTCCACGAGCGAATGTTTTGGCCGTCTCAGCCAACTGTCATGAAATATGAAAAGTAAACGTGTCTTCACTTTTCCTTCATAGCTTGAAATTGGAAGGTCTTAGAAGCTTGAAACCAAGCGCATACAACACAAAGGGCCTCAATGAGCTACTGGCCGCTCACTGGTGGCTCCAGCGCACGCGGTTCAGTCGCATCATTCACTCTGATGTGGTGTTCATGGAGTTGGGTGTTGAGGTGCATGTACTGCATTGTGACAGAAAGTCACTTTACAACATCTTACAAGCCCAAAGTGGATTTTGAAAAAAGTTTCCACGAGCGCATGTTTTGGCCGTCTCAGCCAACTGTCATGAAATATGAAAAGTAAACGTGTCTTCACTTTTCCTTCATAGCTTGAAATTGGAAGGTCTTAGAAGCTTGAAACCAAGCGCATACAACACAAAGGGCCTCAATGAGCTACTGGCCGCTCACTGGTGGCTCCAGCGCACGCGGTTCAGTCGCATCATTCACTCTGATGTGGTGTTCATGAAGTTGGGTGTTGAGGTGCATGTACTGCATTGTGACAGAAAGTCACTTTACAACATCTTACAAGCCCAAAGTGGATTTTGAAAAAAGTTTCCACGAGCGCATGTTTTGGCCGTCTCAGCCAACTGTCATGAAATATGAAAAGTAAACGTGTCTTCACTTTTCCTTCATAGCTTGAAATTGGAAGGTCTTAGAAGCTTGAAACCAAGCGCATACAACACAAAGGGCCTCAATGAGCTACTGGCCGCTCACTGGTGGCTCCAGCGCACGCGGTTCAGTCGCATCATTCACTCTGATGTGGTGTTCATGAAGTTGGGTGTTGAGGTGCATGTACTGCATTGTGACAGAAAGTCACTTTACAACATCTTACAAGCCCAAAGTGGATTTTGAAAAAAGTTTCCACGAGCGCATGTTTTGGCCGTCTCAGCCAACTGTCATGAAATATGAAAAGTAAACGTGTCTTCACTTTTCCTTCATAGCTTGAAATTGGAAGGTCTTAGAAGCTTGAAACCAAGCGCATACAACACAAAGGGCCTCAATGAGCTACTGGCCGATCACTGGTGGCTCCAGCGCACGCGGTTCAGTCGCATCATTCACTCTGATGTGGTGTTCATGAAGTTGGGTGTTGAGGTGCATGTACTGCATTGTGACAGAAAGTCACTTTACAACATCTTACAAGCCCAAAGTGGATTTTGAAAAAAGTTTCCACGAGCGCATGTTTTGGCCGTCTCAGCCAACTGTCATGAAATATGAAAAGTAAACGTGTCTTCACTTTTCCTTCATAGCTTGAAATTGGAAGGTCTTAGAAGCTTGAAACCAAGCGCATACAACACAAAGGGCCTAAATGAGCTACTGGCCGCTCACTGGTGGCTCCAGCGCACGCGGTTCAGTCGCATCATTCACTCTGATGTGGTGTTCATGAAGTTGAAGTGTTGAGGTGCATGTACTGCATTGTGACAGAAAGTCACTTTACAACATCTTACAAGCCCAAAGTGGATTTTGAAAAAAGTTTCCACGAGCGCATGTTTTGGCCGTCTCAGCCAACTGTCATGAAATATGAAAAGTAAACGTGTCTTCACTTTTCCTTCATAGCTTGAAATTGGAAGGTCTTAGAAGCTTGAAACCAAGCGCATACAACACAAAGGGCCTCAATGAGCTACTGGCCGCTCACTGGTGGCTCCAGCGCACGCGGTTCAGTCGCATCATTCACTCTGATGTGGTGTTCATGAAGTTGGGTGTTGAGGTGCATGTACTGCATTGTGACAGAAAGTCACTTTACAACATCTTACAAGCCCAAAGTGGATTTTGAAAAAAGTTTCCACGAGCGCATGTTTTGGCCGTCTCAGCCAACTGTCATGAAATATGAAAAGTAAACGTGTCTTCACTTTTCCTTCATAGCTTGAAATTGGAAGGTCTTAGAAGCTTGAAACCAAGCGCATACAACACAAAGGGCCTCAATGAGCTACTGGCCGCTCACTGGTGGCTCCAGCTCACGCGGTTCAGTCGCATCATTCACTCTGATGTGGTGTTCATGAAGTTGGGTGTTGAGGTGCATGTACTGCATTGTGACAGAAAGTCACTTTACAACATCTTACAAGCCCAAAGTGGATTTTGAAAAAAGTTTCCACGACCGCATGTTTTGGCCGTCTCAGCCAACTGTCATGAAATATGAAAAGTAAACGTGTCTTCACTTTTCCTTCATAGCTTGAAATTGGAAGGTCTTAGAAGCTTGAAACCAAGCGCATACAACACAAAGGGCCTCAATGAGCTACTGGCCGCTCACTGGTGGCTCCAGCGCACGCGGTTCAGTCGCATCATTCACTCTGATGTGGTGTTCATGAAGTTGGGTGTTGAGGTGCATGTACTGCATTGTGACAGAAAGTCACTTTACAACATCTTACAAGCCCAAAGTGGATTTTGAAAAAAGTTTCCACGAGCGCATGTTTTGGCCGTCTCAGCCAACTGTCATGAAATATGAAAAGTAAACGTGTCTTCACTTTTCCTTCATAGCTTGAAATTGGAAGGTCTTAGAAGCTTGAAACCAAGCGCATACAACACAAAGGGCCTCAATGAGCTACTGGCCGCTCACTGGTGGCTCCAGCGCACGCGGTTCAGTCGCATCATTCACTCTGATGTGGTGTTCATGAAGTTGGGTGTTGAGGTGCATGTACTGCATTGTGACAGAAAGTCACTTTACAACATCTTACAAGCCCAAAGTGGATTTTGAAAAAAGTTTCCACGAGCGCATGTTTTGGCCGTCTCAGCCAACTGTCATGAAATATGAAAAGTAAACGTGTCTTCACTTTCCCTTCATAGCTTGAAATTGGAAGGTCTTAGAAGCTTGAAACCAAGCGCATACAACACAAAGGGCCTCAATGAGCTACTGGCCGCTCACTGGTGGCTCCAGCGCACGCGGTTCAGTCGCATCATTCACTCTGATGTGGTGTTCATGAAGTTGGGTGTTGAGGTGCATGTACTGCATTGTGACAGAAAGTCACTTTACAACATCTTACAAGCCCAAAGTGGATTTTGAAAAAAGTTTCCACGAGCGCATGTTTTGGCCGTCTCAGCCAACTGTCATGAAATATGAAAAGTAAACGTGTCTTCACTTTTCCTTCATAGCTTGAAATTGGAAGGTCTTAGAAGCTTGAAACCAAGCGCATACAACACAAAGGGCCTCAATGAGCTACTGGCCGCTCACTGGTGGCTCCAGCGCACGCGGTTCAGTCGCATCATTCACTCTGATGTGGTGTTCATGAAGTTGGGTGTTGAGGTGCATGTACTGCATTGTGACAGAAAGTCACTTTACAACATCTTACAAGCCCAAAGTGGATTTTGAAAAAAGTTTCCACGAGCGCATGTTTTGGCCGTCTCAGCCAACTGTCATGAAATATGAAAAGTAAACGTGTCTTCACTTTTCCTTCATAGCTTGAAATTGGAAGGTCTTAGAAGCTTGAAACCAAGCGCATACAACACAAAGGGCCTCAATGAGCTACTGGCCGCTCACTGGTGGCTCCAGCGCACGCGGTTCAGTCGCATCATTCACTCTGATGTGGTGTTCATGAAGTTGGGTGTTGAGGTGCATGTACTGCATTGTGACAGAAAGTCACTTTACAACATCTTACAAGCCCAAAGTGGATTTTGAAAAAAGTTTCCACGAGCGCATGTTTTGGCCGTCTCAGCCAACTGTCATGAAATATGAAAAGTAAACGTGTCTTCACTTTTCCTTCATAGCTTGAAATTGGAAGGTCTTAGAAGCTTGAAACCAAGCGCATACAACACAAAGGGCCTCAATGAGCTACTGGCCGCTCACTGGTGGCTCCAGCGCACGCGGTTCAGTCGCATCATTCACTCTGATGTGGTGTTCATGAAGTTGGGTGTTGAGGTGCATGTACTGCATTGTGACAGAAAGTCACTTTACAACATCTTACAAGCCCAAAGTGGATTTTGAAAAAAGTTTCCACGAGCGCATGTTTTGGCCGTCTCAGCCAACTGTCATGAAATATGAAAAGTAAACGTGTCTTCACTTTTCCTTCATAGCTTGAAATTGGAAGGTCTTAGAAGCTTGAAACCAAGCGCATACAACACAAAGGGCCTCAATGAGCTACTGGCCGCTCACTGGTGGCTCCAGCGCACACGGTTCAGTCGCATCATTCACTCTGATGTGGTGTTCATGAAGTTGGGTGTTGAGGTGCATGTACTGCATTGTGACAGAAAGTCACTTTACAACATCTTACAAGCCCAAAGTGGATTTTGAAAAAAGTTTCCACGAGCGCATGTTTTGGCCGTCTCAGCCAACTGTCATGAAATATGAAAAGTAAACGTGTCTTCACTTTTCCTTCATAGCTTGAAATTGGAAGGTCTTAGAAGCTTGAAACCAAGCGCATACAACACAAAGGGCCTCAATGAGCTACTGGCCGCTCACTGGTGGCTCCAGCGCACGCGGTTCAGTCGCATCATTCACTCTGATGTGGTGTTCATGAAGTTGGGTGTTGAGGTGCATGTACTGCATTGTGACAGAAAGTCACTTTACAACATCTTACAAGCCCAAAGTGGATTTTGAAAAAAGTTTCCACGAGCGCATGTTTTGGCCGTCTCAGCCAACTGTCATGAAATATGAAAAGTAAACGTGTCTTCACTTTTCCTTCATAGCTTGAAATTGGAAGGTCTTAGAAGCTTGAAACCAAGCGCATACAACACAAAGGGCCTCAATGAGCTACTGGCCGCTCACTGGTGGCTCCAGCGCACGCGGTTCAGTCGCATCATTCACTCTGATGTGGTGTTCATGAAGTTGGGTGTTGAGGTGCATGTACTGCATTGTGACAGAAAGTCACTTTACAACATCTTACAAGCCCAAAGTGGATTTTGAAAAAAGTTTCCACGAGCGCATGTTTTGGCCGTCTCAGCCAACTGTCATGAAATATGAAAAGTAAACGTGTCTTCACTTTTCCTTCATAGCTTGAAATTGGAAGGTCTTAGAAGCTTGAAACCAAGCGCATACAACACAAAGGGCCTCAATGAGCTACTGGCCGCTCACTGGTGGCTCCAGCTCACGCGGTTCAGTCGCATCATTCACTCTGATGTGGTGTTCATGAAGTTGGGTGTTGAGGTGCATGTACTGCATTGTGACAGAAAGTCACTTTACAACATCTTACAAGCCCAAAGTGGATTTTGAAAAAAGTTTCCACGAGCGCATATTTTGGCCGTCTCAGCCAACTGTCATGAAATATGAAAAGTAAACGTGTCTTCACTTTTCCTTCATAGCTTGAAATTGGAAGGTCTTAGAAGCTTGAAACCAAGCGCATACAACACAAAGGGCCTCAATGAGCTACTGGCCGCTCACTGGTGGCTCCAGCTCACGCGGTTCAGTCGCATCATTCACTCTGATGTGGTGTTCATGAAGTTGGGTGTTGAGGTGCATGTACTGCATTGTGACAGAAAGTCACTTTACAACATCTTACAAGCCCAAAGTGGATTTTGAAAAAAGTTTCCACGAGCGCATGTTTTGGCCGTCTCAGCCAACTGTCATGAAATATGAAAAGTAAACGTGTCTTCACTTTTCCTTCGTAGCTTGAAATTGGAAGGTCTTAGAAGCTTGAAACCAAGCGCATACAACACAAAGGGCCTCAATGAGCTACTGGCCGCTCACTGGTGGCTCCAGCGCACGCGGTTCAGTCGCATCATTCACTCTGATGTGGTGTTCATGAAGTTGGGTGTTGAGGTGCATGTACTGCATTGTGACAGAAAGTCACTTTACAACATCTTACAAGCCCAAAGTGGATTTTGAAAAAAGTTTCCACGAGCGCATGTTTTGGCCGTCTCAGCCAACTGTCATGAAATATGAAAAGTAAACGTGTCTTCACTTTTCCTTCAGAGCTTGAAATTGGAAGGTCTTAGAAGCTTGAAACCAAGCGCATACAACACAAAGGGCCTCAATGAGCTACTGGCCGCTCACTGGTGGCTCCAGCGCACGCGGTTCAGTCGCATCATTCACTCTGATGTGGTGTTCATGAAGTTGGGTGTTGAGGTGCATGTACTGCATTGTGACAGAAAGTCACTTTACAACATCTTACAAGCCCAAAGTGGATTTTGAAAAAAGTTTCCACGAGCGCATGTTTTGGCCGTCTCAGCCAACTGTCATGAAATATGAAAAGTAAACGTGTCTTCACTTTTCCTTCATAGCTTGAAATTGGAAGGTCTTAGAAGCTTGAAACCAAGCGCATACAACACAAAGGGCCTCAATGAGCTACTGGCCGCTCACTGGTGGCTCCAGCTCACGCGGTTCAGTCGCATCATTCACTCTGATGTGGTGTTCATGAAGTTGGGTGTTGAGGTGCATGTACTGCATTGTGACAGAAAGTCACTTTACAACATCTTACAAGCCCAAAGTGGATTTTGAAAAAAGTTTCCACGAGCGCATGTTTTGGCCGTCTCAGCCAACTGTCATGAAATATGAAAAGTAAACGTGTCTTCACTTTTCCTTCGTAGCTTGAAATTGGAAGGTCTTAGAAGCTTGAAACCAAGCGCATACAACACAAAGGGCCTCAATGAGCTACTGGCCGCTCACTGGTGGCTCCAGCGCACGCGGTTCAGTCGCATCATTCACTCTGATGTGGTGTTCATGAAGTTGGGTGTTGAGGTGCATGTACTGCATTGTGACAGAAAGTCACTTTACAACATCTTACAAGCCCAAAGTGGATTTTGAAAAAAGTTTCCACGAGCGCATGTTTTGGCCGTCTCAGCCAACTGTCATGAAATATGAAAAGTAAACGTGTCTTCACTTTTCCTTCGTAGCTTGAAATTGGAAGGTCTTAGAAGCTTGAAACCAAGCGCATACAACACAAAGGGCCTCAATGAGCTACTGGCCGCTCACTGGTGGCTCCAGCGCACGCGGTTCAGTCGCATCATTCACTCTGATGTGGTGTTCATGAAGTTGGGTGTTGAGGTGCATGTACTGCATTGTGACAGAAAGTCACTTTACAACATCTTACAAGCCCAAAGTGGATTTTGAAAAAAGTTTCCACGAGCGCATGTTTTGGCCGTCTCAGCCAACTGTCATGAAATATGAAAAGTAAACGTGTCTTCACTTTTCCTTCATAGCTTGAAATTGGAAGGTCTTAGAAGCTTGAAACCAAGCGCATACAACACAAAGGGCCTCAATGAGCTACTGGCCGCTCACTGGTGGCTCCAGCGCACGCGGTTCAGTCGCATCATTCACTCTGATGTGGTGTTCATGAAGTTGGGTGTTGAGGTGCATGTACTGCATTGTGACAGAAAGTCACTTTACAACATCTTACAAGCCCAAAGTGGATTTTGAAAAAAGTTTCCACGAGCGCATGTTTTGGCCGTCTCAGCCAACTGTCATGAAATATGAAAAGTAAACGTGTCTTCACTTTTCCTTCATAGCTTGAAATTGGAAGGTCTTAGAAGCTTGAAACCAAGCGCATACAACACAAAGGGCCTCAATGAGCTACTGGCCGCTCACTGGTGGCTCCAGCGCACGCGGTTCAGTCGCATCATTCACTCTGATGTGGTGTTCATGAAGTTGGGTGTTGAGGTGCATGTACTGCATTGTGACAGAAAGTCACTTTACAACATCTTACAAGCCCAAAGTGGATTTTGAAAAAAGTTTCCACGAGCGCATGTTTTGGCCGTCTCAGCCAACTGTCATGAAATATGAAAAGTAAACGTGTCTTCACTTTTCCTTCATAGCTTGAAATTGGAAGGTCTTAGAAGCTTGAAACCAAGCGCATACAACACAAAGGGCCTCAATGAGCTACTGGCCGCTCACTGGTGGCTCCAGCGCACGCGGTTCAGTCGCATCATTCACTCTGATGTGGTGTTCATGAAGTTGGGTGTTGAGGTGCATGTACTGCATTGTGACAGAAAGTCACTTTACAACATCTTACAAGCCAAAGTGGATTTTGAAAAAAGTTTCCACGAGCGCATGTTTTGGCCGTCTCAGCCAACTGTCATGAAATATGAAAAGTAAACGTGTCTTCACTTTTCCTTCATAGCTTGAAATTGGAAGGTCTTAGAAGCTTGAAACCAAGCGCATACAACACAAAGGGCCTCAATGAGCTACTGGCCGCTCACTGGTGGCTCCAGCTCACGCGGTTCAGTCGCATCATTCACTCTGATGTGGTGTTCATGAAGTTGGGTGTTGAGGTGCATGTACTGCATTGTGACAGAAAGTCACTTTACAACATCTTACAAGCCCAAAGTGGATTTTGAAAAAAGTTTCCACGAGCGCATATTTTGGCCGTCTCAGCCAACTGTCATGAAATATGAAAAGTAAACGTGTCTTCACTTTTCCTTCATAGCTTGAAATTGGAAGGTCTTAGAAGCTTGAAACCAAGCGCATACAACACAAAGGGCCTCAATGAGCTACTGGCCGCTCACTGGTGGCTCCAGCTCACGCGGTTCAGTCGCATCATTCACTCTGATGTGGTGTTCATGAAGTTGGGTGTTGAGGTGCATGTACTGCATTGTGACAGAAAGTCACTTTACAACATCTTACAAGCCCAAAGTGGATTTTGAAAAAAGTTTCCACGAGCGCATGTTTTGGCCGTCTCAGCCAACTGTCATGAAATATGAAAAGTAAACGTGTCTTCACTTTTCCTTCGTAGCTTGAAATTGGAAGGTCTTAGAAGCTTGAAACCAAGCGCATACAACACAAAGGGCCTCAATGAGCTACTGGCCGCTCACTGGTGGCTCCAGCGCACGCGGTTCAGTCGCATCATTCACTCTGATGTGGTGTTCATGAAGTTGGGTGTTGAGGTGCATGTACTGCATTGTGACAGAAAGTCACTTTACAACATCTTACAAGCCCAAAGTGGATTTTGAAAAAAGTTTCCACGAGCGCATGTTTTGGCCGTCTCAGCCAACTGTCATGAAATATGAAAAGTAAACGTGTCTTCACTTTTCCTTCGTAGCTTGAAATTGGAAGGTCTTAGAAGCTTGAAACCAAGCGCATACAACACAAAGGGCCTCAATGAGCTACTGGCCGCTCACTGGTGGCTCCAGCGCACGCGGTTCAGTCGCATCATTCACTCTGATGTGGTGTTCATGAAGTTGGGTGTTGAGGTGCATGTACTGCATTGTGACAGAAAGTCACTTTACAACATCTTACAAGCCCAAAGTGGATTTTGAAAAAAGTTTCCACGAGCGCATGTTTTGGCCGTCTCAGCCAACTGTCATGAAATATGAAAAGTAAACGTGTCTTCACTTTTCCTTCATAGCTTGAAATTGGAAGGTCTTAGAAGCTTGAAACCAAGCGCATACAACACAAAGGGCCTCAATGAGCTACTGGCCGCTCACTGGTGGCTCCAGCGCACGCGGTTCAGTCGCATCATTCACTCTGATGTGGTGTTCATGAAGTTGGGTGTTGAGGTGCATGTACTGCATTGTGACAGAAAGTCACTTTACAACATCTTACAAGCCCAAAGTGGATTTTGAAAAAAGTTTCCACGAGCGCATGTTTTGGCCGTCTCAGCCAACTGTCATGAAATATGAAAAGTAAACGTGTCTTCACTTTTCCTTCATAGCTTGAAATTGGAAGGTCTTAGAAGCTTGAAACCAAGCGCATACAACACAAAGGGCCTCAATGAGCTACTGGCCGCTCACTGGTGGCTCCAGCGCACGCGGTTCAGTCGCATCATTCACTCTGATGTGGTGTTCATGAAGTTGGGTGTTGAGGTGCATGTACTGCATTGTGACAGAAAGTCACTTTACAACATCTTACAAGCCCAAAGTGGATTTTGAAAAAAGTTTCCACGAGCGCATGTTTTGGCCGTCTCAGCCAACTGTCATGAAATATGAAAAGTAAACGTGTCTTCACTTTTCCTTCATAGCTTGAAATTGGAAGGTCTTAGAAGCTTGAAACCAAGCGCATACAACACAAAGGGCCTCAATGAGCTACTGGCCGCTCACTGGTGGCTCCAGCGCACGCGGTTCAGTCGCATCATTCACTCTGATGTGGTGTTCATGAAGTTGGGTGTTGAGGTGCATGTACTGCATTGTGACAGAAAGTCACTTTACAACATCTTACAAGCCCAAAGTGGATTTTGAAAAAAGTTTCCACGAGCGCATGTTTTGGCCGTCTCAGCCAACTGTCATGAAATATGAAAAGTAAACGTGTCTTCACTTTTCCTTCATAGCTTGAAATTGGAAGGTCTTAGAAGCTTGAAACCAAGCGCATACAACACAAAGGGCCTCAATGAGCTACTGGCCGCTCACTGGTGGCTCCAGCGCACGCGGTTCAGTCGCATCATTCACTCTGATGTGGTGTTCATGAAGTTGGGTGTTGAGGTGCATGTACTGCATTGTGACAGAAAGTCACTTTACAACATCTTACAAGCCCAAAGTGGATTTTGAAAAAAGTTTCCACGAGCGCATGTTTTGGCCGTCTCAGCCAACTGTCATGAAATATGAAAAGTAAACGTGTCTTCACTTTTCCTTCATAGCTTGAAATTGGAAGGTCTTAGAAGCTTGAAACCAAGCGCATACAACACAAAGGGCCTAAATGAGCTACTGGCCGCTCACTGGTGGCTCCAGCGCACGCGGTTCAGTCGCATCATTCACTCTGATGTGGTGTTCATGAAGTTGAAGTGTTGAGGTGCATGTACTGCATTGTGACAGAAAGTCACTTTACAACATCTTACAAGCCCAAAGTGGATTTTGAAAAAAGTTTCCACGAGCGCATGTTTTGGCCGTCTCAGCCAACTGTCATGAAATATGAAAAGTAAACGTGTCTTCACTTTTCCTTCATAGCTTGAAATTGGAAGGTCTTAGAAGCTTGAAACCAAGCGCATACAACACAAAGGGCCTCAATGAGCTACTGGCCGCTCACTGGTGGCTCCAGCGCACGCGGTTCAGTCGCATCATTCACTCTGATGTGGTGTTCATGAAGTTGGGTGTTGAGGTGCATGTACTGCATTGTGACAGAAAGTCACTTTACAACATCTTACAAGCCCAAAGTGGATTTTGAAAAAAGTTTCCACGAGCGCATGTTTTGGCCGTCTCAGCCAACTGTCATGAAATATGAAAAGTAAACGTGTCTTCACTTTTCCTTCATAGCTTGAAATTGGAAGGTCTTAGAAGCTTGAAACCAAGCGCATACAACACAAAGGGCCTCAATGAGCTACTGGCCGCTCACTGGTGGCTCCAGCGCACGCGGTTCAGTCGCATCATTCACTCTGATGTGGTGTTCATGAAGTTGGGTGTTGAGGTGCATATACTGCATTGTGACAGAAAGTCACTTTACAACATCTTACAAGCCCAAAGTGGATTTTGAAAAAAGTTTCCACGAGCGCATGTTTTGGCCGTCTCAGCCAACTGTCATGAAATATGAAAAGTAAACGTGTCTTCACTTTTCCTTCATAGCTTGAAATTGGAAGGTCTTAGAAGCTTGAAACCAAGCGCATACAACACAAAGGGCCTCAATGAGCTACTGGCCGCTCACTGGTGGCTCCAGCTCACGCGGTTCAGTCGCATCATTCACTCTGATGTGGTGTTCATGAAGTTGGGTGTTGAGGTGCATGTACTGCATTGTGACAGAAAGTCACTTTACAACATCTTACAAGCCCAAAGTGGATTTTGAAAAAAGTTTCCACGAGCGCATGTTTTGGCCGTCTCAGCCAACTGTCATGAAATATGAAAAGTAAACGTGTCTTCACTTTTCCTTCGTAGCTTGAAATTGGAAGGTCTTAGAAGCTTGAAACCAAGCGCATACAACACAAAGGGCCTCAATGAGCTACTGGCCGCTCACTGGTGGCTCCAGCGCACGCGGTTCAGTCGCATCATTCACTCTGATGTGGTGTTCATGAAGTTGGGTGTTGAGGTGCATGTACTGCATTGTGACAGAAAGTCACTTTACAACATCTTACAAGCCCAAAGTGGATTTTGAAAAAAGTTTCCACGAGCGCATGTTTTGGCCGTCTCAGCCAACTGTCATGAAATATGAAAAGTAAACGTGTCTTCACTTTTCCTTCATAGCTTGAAATTGGAAGGTCTTAGAAGCTTGAAACCAAGCGCATACAACACAAAGGGCCTCAATGAGCTACTGGCCGCTCACTGGTGGCTCCAGCTCACGCGGTTCAGTCGCATCATTCACTCTGATGTGGTGTTCATGAAGTTGGGTGTTGAGGTGCATGTACTGCATTGTGACAGAAAGTCACTTTACAACATCTTACAAGCCCAAAGTGGATTTTGAAAAAAGTTTCCACGAGCGCATGTTTTGGCCGTCTCAGCCAACTGTCATGAAATATGAAAAGTAAACGTGTCTTCACTTTTCCTTCGTAGCTTGAAATTGGAAGGTCTTAGAAGCTTGAAACCAAGCGCATACAACACAAAGGGCCTCAATGAGCTACTGGCCGCTCACTGGTGGCTCCAGCGCACGCGGTTCAGTCGCATCATTCACTCTGATGTGGTGTTCATGAAGTTGGGTGTTGAGGTGCATGTACTGCATTGTGACAGAAAGTCACTTTACAACATCTTACAAGCCCAAAGTGGATTTTGAAAAAAGTTTCCACGAGCGCATGTTTTGGCCGTCTCAGCCAACTGTCATGAAATATGAAAAGTAAACGTGTCTTCACTTTTCCTTCATAGCTTGAAATTGGAAGGTCTTAGAAGCTTGAAACCAAGCGCATACAACACAAAGGGCCTCAATGAGCTACTGGCCGCTCACTGGTGGCTCCAGCGCACGCGGTTCAGTCGCATCATTCACTCTGATGTGGTGTTCATGAAGTTGGGTGTTGAGGTGCATGTACTGCATTGTGACAGAAAGTCACTTTACAACATCTTACAAGCCCAAAGTGGATTTTGAAAAAAGTTTCCACGAGCGCATGTTTTGGCCGTCTCAGCCAACTGTCATGAAATATGAAAAGTAAACGTGTCTTCACTTTTCCTTCATAGCTTGAAATTGGAAGGTCTTAGAAGCTTGAAACCAAGCGCATACAACACAAAGGGCCTCAATGAGCTACTGGCCGCTCACTGGTGGCTCCAGCGCACGCGGTTCAGTCGCATCATTCACTCTGATGTGGTGTTCATGAAGTTGGGTGTTGAGGTGCATGTACTGCATTGTGACAGAAAGTCACTTTACAACATCTTACAAGCCCAAAGTGGATTTTGAAAAAAGTTTCCACGAGCGCATGTTTTGGCCGTCTCAGCCAACTGTCATGAAATATGAAAAGTAAACGTGTCTTCACTTTTCCTTCATAGCTTGAAATTGGAAGGTCTTAGAAGCTTGAAACCAAGCGCATACAACACAAAGGGCCTCAATGAGCTACTGGCCGCTCACTGGTGGCTCCAGCGCACGCGGTTCAGTCGCATCATTCACTCTGATGTGGTGTTCATGAAGTTGGGTGTTGAGGTGCATGTACTGCATTGTGACAGAAAGTCACTTTACAACATCTTACAAGCCCAAAGTGGATTTTGAAAAAAGTTTCCACGAGCGCATGTTTTGGCCGTCTCAGCCAACTGTCATGAAATATGAAAAGTAAACGTGTCTTCACTTTCCCTTCATAGCTTGAAATTGGAAGGTCTTAGAAGCTTGAAACCAAGCGCATACAACACAAAGGGCCTCAATGAGCTACTGGCCGCTCACTGGTGGCTCCAGCGCACGCGGTTCAGTCGCATCATTCACTCTGATGTGGTGTTCATGAAGTTGGGTGTTGAGGTGCATGTACTGCATTGTGACAGAAAGTCACTTTACAACATCTTACAAGCCCAAAGTGGATTTTGAAAAAAGTTTCCACGAGCGCATGTTTTGGCCGTCTCAGCCAACTGTCATGAAATATGAAAAGTAAACGTGTCTTCACTTTTCCTTCATAGCTTGAAATTGGAAGGTCTTAGAAGCTTGAAACCAAGCGCATACAACACAAAGGGCCTCAATGAGCTACTGGCCGCTCACTGGTGGCTCCAGCTCACGCGGTTCAGTCGCATCATTCACTCTGATGTGGTGTTCATGAAGTTGGGTGTTGAGGTGCATGTACTGCATTGTGACAGAAAGTCACTTTACAACATCTTACAAGCCCAAAGTGGATTTTGAAAAAAGTTTCCACGAGCGCATGTTTTGGCCGTCTCAGCCAACTGTCATGAAATATGAAAAGTAAACGTGTCTTCACTTTTCCTTCGTAGCTTGAAATTGGAAGGTCTTAGAAGCTTGAAACCAAGCGCATACAACACAAAGGGCCTCAATGAGCTACTGGCCGCTCACTGGTGGCTCCAGCGCACGCGGTTCAGTCGCATCATTCACTCTGATGTGGTGTTCATGAAGTTGGGTGTTGAGGTGCATGTACTGCATTGTGACAGAAAGTCACTTTACAACATCTTACAAGCCCAAAGTGGATTTTGAAAAAAGTTTCCACGAGCGCATGTTTTGGCCGTCTCAGCCAACTGTCATGAAATATGAAAAGTAAACGTGTCTTCACTTTTCCTTCATAGCTTGAAATTGGAAGGTCTTAGAAGCTTGAAACCAAGCGCATACAACACAAAGGGCCTCAATGAGCTACTGGCCGCTCACTGGTGGCTCCAGCGCACGCGGTTCAGTCGCATCATTCACTCTGATGTGGTGTTCATGAAGTTGGGTGTTGAGGTGCATGTACTGCATTGTGACAGAAAGTCACTTTACAACATCTTACAAGCCCAAAGTGGATTTTGAAAAAAGTTTCCACGAGCGCATATTTTGGCCGTCTCAGCCAACTGTCATGAAATATGAAAAGTAAACGTGTCTTCACTTTTCCTTCATAGCTTGAAATTGGAAGGTCTTAGAAGCTTGAAACCAAGCGCATACAACACAAAGGGCCTCAATGAGCTACTGGCCGCTCACTGGTGGCTCCAGCTCACGCGGTTCAGTCGCATCATTCACTCTGATGTGGTGTTCATGAAGTTGGGTGTTGAGGTGCATGTACTGCATTGTGACAGAAAGTCACTTTACAACATCTTACAAGCCCAAAGTGGATTTTGAAAAAAGTTTCCACGAGCGCATGTTTTGGCCGTCTCAGCCAACTGTCATGAAATATGAAAAGTAAACGTGTCTTCACTTTTCCTTCGTAGCTTGAAATTGGAAGGTCTTAGAAGCTTGAAACCAAGCGCATACAACACAAAGGGCCTCAATGAGCTACTGGCCGCTCACTGGTGGCTCCAGCGCACGCGGTTCAGTCGCATCATTCACTCTGATGTGGTGTTCATGAAGTTGGGTGTTGAGGTGCATGTACTGCATTGTGACAGAAAGTCACTTTACAACATCTTACAAGCCCAAAGTGGATTTTGAAAAAAGTTTCCACGAGCGCATGTTTTGGCCGTCTCAGCCAACTGTCATGAAATATGAAAAGTAAACGTGTCTTCACTTTTCCTTCATAGCTTGAAATTGGAAGGTCTTAGAAGCTTGAAACCAAGCGCATACAACACAAAGGGCCTCAATGAGCTACTGGCCGCTCACTGGTGGCTCCAGCGCACGCGGTTCAGTCGCATCATTCACTCTGATGTGGTGTTCATGAAGTTGGGTGTTGAGGTGCATGTACTGCATTGTGACAGAAAGTCACTTTACAACATCTTACAAGCCCAAAGTGGATTTTGAAAAAAGTTTCCACGAGCGCATGTTTTGGCCGTCTCAGCCAACTGTCATGAAATATGAAAAGTAAACGTGTCTTCACTTTTCCTTCATAGCTTGAAATTGGAAGGTCTTAGAAGCTTGAAACCAAGCGCATACAACACAAAGGGCCTCAATGAGCTACTGGCCGCTCACTGGTGGCTCCAGCGCACGCGGTTCAGTCGCATCATTCACTCTGATGTGGTGTTCATGAAGTTGGGTGTTGAGGTGCATGTACTGCATTGTGACAGAAAGTCACTTTACAACATCTTACAAGCCCAAAGTGGATTTTGAAAAAAGTTTCCACGAGCGCATATTTTGGCCGTCTCAGCCAACTGTCATGAAATATGAAAAGTAAACGTGTCTTCACTTTTCCTTCATAGCTTGAAATTGGAAGGTCTTAGAAGCTTGAAACCAAGCGCATACAACACAAAGGGCCTCAATGAGCTACTGGCCGCTCACTGGTGGCTCCAGCTCACGCGGTTCAGTCGCATCATTCACTCTGATGTGGTGTTCATGAAGTTGGGTGTTGAGGTGCATGTACTGCATTGTGACAGAAAGTCACTTTACAACATCTTACAAGCCCAAAGTGGATTTTGAAAAAAGTTTCCACGAGCGCATGTTTTGGCCGTCTCAGCCAACTGTCATGAAATATGAAAAGTAAACGTGTCTTCACTTTTCCTTCGTAGCTTGAAATTGGAAGGTCTTAGAAGCTTGAAACCAAGCGCATACAACACAAAGGGCCTCAATGAGCTACTGGCCGCTCACTGGTGGCTCCAGCGCACGCGGTTCAGTCGCATCATTCACTCTGATGTGGTGTTCATGAAGTTGGGTGTTGAGGTGCATGTACTGCATTGTGACAGAAAGTCACTTTACAACATCTTACAAGCCCAAAGTGGATTTTGAAAAAAGTTTCCACGAGCGCATGTTTTGGCCGTCTCAGCCAACTGTCATGAAATATGAAAAGTAAACGTGTCTTCACTTTTCCTTCATAGCTTGAAATTGGAAGGTCTTAGAAGCTTGAAACCAAGCGCATACAACACAAAGGGCCTCAATGAGCTACTGGCCGCTCACTGGTGGCTCCAGCGCACGCGGTTCAGTCGCATCATTCACTCTGATGTGGTGTTCATGAAGTTGGGTGTTGAGGTGCATGTACTGCATTGTGACAGAAAGTCACTTTACAACATCTTACAAGCCCAAAGTGGATTTTGAAAAAAGTTTCCACGAGCGCATGTTTTGGCCGTCTCAGCCAACTGTCATGAAATATGAAAAGTAAACGTGTCTTCACTTTTCCTTCATAGCTTGAAATTGGAAGGTCTTAGAAGCTTGAAACCAAGCGCATACAACACAAAGGGCCTCAATGAGCTACTGGCCGCTCACTGGTGGCTCCAGCGCACGCGGTTCAGTCGCATCATTCACTCTGATGTGGTGTTCATGAAGTTGGGTGTTGAGGTGCATGTACTGCATTGTGACAGAAAGTCACTTTACAACATCTTACAAGCCCAAAGTGGATTTTGAAAAAAGTTTCCACGAGCGCATGTTTTGGCCGTCTCAGCCAACTGTCATGAAATATGAAAAGTAAACGTGTCTTCACTTTTCCTTCATAGCTTGAAATTGGAAGGTCTTAGAAGCTTGAAACCAAGCGCATACAACACAAAGGGCCTCAATGAGCTACTGGCCGCTCACTGGTGGCTCCAGCGCACGCGGTTCAGTCGCATCATTCACTCTGATGTGGTGTTCATGAAGTTGGGTGTTGAGGTGCATGTACTGCATTGTGACAGAAAGTCACTTTACAACATCTTACAAGCCCAAAGTGGATTTTGAAAAAAGTTTCCACGAGCGCATGTTTTGGCCGTCTCAGCCAACTGTCATGAAATATGAAAAGTAAACGTGTCTTCACTTTTCCTTCATAGCTTGAAATTGGAAGGTCTTAGAAGCTTGAAACCAAGCGCATACAACACAAAGGGCCTCAATGAGCTACTGGCCGCTCACTGGTGGCTCCAGCGCACGCGGTTCAGTCGCATCATTCACTCTGATGTGGTGTTCATGAAGTTGGGTGTTGAGGTGCATGTACTGCATTGTGACAGAAAGTCACTTTACAACATCTTACAAGCCCAAAGTGGATTTTGAAAAAAGTTTCCACGAGCGCATGTTTTGGCCGTCTCAGCCAACTGTCATGAAATATGAAAAGTAAACGTGTCTTCACTTTTCCTTCATAGCTTGAAATTGGAAGGTCTTAGAAGCTTGAAACCAAGCGCATACAACACAAAGGGCCTCAATGAGCTACTGGCCGCTCACTGGTGGCTCCAGCGCACGCGGTTCAGTCGCATCATTCACTCTGATGTGGTGTTCATGAAGTTGGGTGTTGAGGTGCATGTACTGCATTGTGACAGAAAGTCACTTTACAACATCTTACAAGCCCAAAGTGGATTTTGAAAAAAGTTTCCACGAGCGCATATTTTGGCCGTCTCAGCCAACTGTCATGAAATATGAAAAGTAAACGTGTCTTCACTTTTCCTTCATAGCTTGAAATTGGAAGGTCTTAGAAGCTTGAAACCAAGCGCATACAACACAAAGGGCCTCAATGAGCTACTGGCCGCTCACTGGTGGCTCCAGCTCACGCGGTTCAGTCGCATCATTCACTCTGATGTGGTGTTCATGAAGTTGGGTGTTGAGGTGCATGTACTGCATTGTGACAGAAAGTCACTTTACAACATCTTACAAGCCCAAAGTGGATTTTGAAAAAAGTTTCCACGAGCGCATGTTTTGGCCGTCTCAGCCAACTGTCATGAAATATGAAAAGTAAACGTGTCTTCACTTTTCCTTCGTAGCTTGAAATTGGAAGGTCTTAGAAGCTTGAAACCAAGCGCATACAACACAAAGGGCCTCAATGAGCTACTGGCCGCTCACTGGTGGCTCCAGCGCACGCGGTTCAGTCGCATCATTCACTCTGATGTGGTGTTCATGAAGTTGGGTGTTGAGGTGCATGTACTGCATTGTGACAGAAAGTCACTTTACAACATCTTACAAGCCCAAAGTGGATTTTGAAAAAAGTTTCCACGAGCGCATATTTTGGCCGTCTCAGCCAACTGTCATGAAATATGAAAAGTAAACGTGTCTTCACTTTTCCTTCATAGCTTGAAATTGGAAGGTCTTAGAAGCTTGAAACCAAGCGCATACAACACAAAGGGCCTCAATGAGCTACTGGCCGCTCACTGGTGGCTCCAGCTCACGCGGTTCAGTCGCATCATTCACTCTGATGTGGTGTTCATGAAGTTGGGTGTTGAGGTGCATGTACTGCATTGTGACAGAAAGTCACTTTACAACATCTTACAAGCCCAAAGTGGATTTTGAAAAAAGTTTCCACGAGCGCATGTTTTGGCCGTCTCAGCCAACTGTCATGAAATATGAAAAGTAAACGTGTCTTCACTTTTCCTTCGTAGCTTGAAATTGGAAGGTCTTAGAAGCTTGAAACCAAGCGCATACAACACAAAGGGCCTCAATGAGCTACTGGCCGCTCACTGGTGGCTCCAGCGCACGCGGTTCAGTCGCATCATTCACTCTGATGTGGTGTTCATGAAGTTGGGTGTTGAGGTGCATGTACTGCATTGTGACAGAAAGTCACTTTACAACATCTTACAAGCCCAAAGTGGATTTTGAAAAAAGTTTCCACGAGCGCATGTTTTGGCCGTCTCAGCCAACTGTCATGAAATATGAAAAGTAAACGTGTCTTCACTTTTCCTTCATAGCTTGAAATTGGAAGGTCTTAGAAGCTTGAAACCAAGCGCATACAACACAAAGGGCCTCAATGAGCTACTGGCCGCTCACTGGTGGCTCCAGCGCACGCGGTTCAGTCGCATCATTCACTCTGATGTGGTGTTCATGAAGTTGGGTGTTGAGGTGCATGTACTGCATTGTGACAGAAAGTCACTTTACAACATCTTACAAGCCCAAAGTGGATTTTGAAAAAAGTTTCCACGAGCGCATGTTTTGGCCGTCTCAGCCAACTGTCATGAAATATGAAAAGTAAACGTGTCTTCACTTTTCCTTCATAGCTTGAAATTGGAAGGTCTTAGAAGCTTGAAACCAAGCGCATACAACACAAAGGGCCTCAATGAGCTACTGGCCGCTCACTGGTGGCTCCAGCGCACGCGGTTCAGTCGCATCATTCACTCTGATGTGGTGTTCATGAAGTTGGGTGTTGAGGTGCATGTACTGCATTGTGACAGAAAGTCACTTTACAACATCTTACAAGCCCAAAGTGGATTTTGAAAAAAGTTTCCACGAGCGCATATTTTGGCCGTCTCAGCCAACTGTCATGAAATATGAAAAGTAAACGTGTCTTCACTTTTCCTTCATAGCTTGAAATTGGAAGGTCTTAGAAGCTTGAAACCAAGCGCATACAACACAAAGGGCCTCAATGAGCTACTGGCCGCTCACTGGTGGCTCCAGCTCACGCGGTTCAGTCGCATCATTCACTCTGATGTGGTGTTCATGAAGTTGGGTGTTGAGGTGCATGTACTGCATTGTGACAGAAAGTCACTTTACAACATCTTACAAGCCCAAAGTGGATTTTGAAAAAAGTTTCCACGAGCGCATGTTTTGGCCGTCTCAGCCAACTGTCATGAAATATGAAAAGTAAACGTGTCTTCACTTTTCCTTCGTAGCTTGAAATTGGAAGGTCTTAGAAGCTTGAAACCAAGCGCATACAACACAAAGGGCCTCAATGAGCTACTGGCCGCTCACTGGTGGCTCCAGCGCACGCGGTTCAGTCGCATCATTCACTCTGATGTGGTGTTCATGAAGTTGGGTGTTGAGGTGCATGTACTGCATTGTGACAGAAAGTCACTTTACAACATCTTACAAGCCCAAAGTGGATTTTGAAAAAAGTTTCCACGAGCGCATGTTTTGGCCGTCTCAGCCAACTGTCATGAAATATGAAAAGTAAACGTGTCTTCACTTTTCCTTCATAGCTTGAAATTGGAAGGTCTTAGAAGCTTGAAACCAAGCGCATACAACACAAAGGGCCTCAATGAGCTACTGGCCGCTCACTGGTGGCTCCAGCGCACGCGGTTCAGTCGCATCATTCACTCTGATGTGGTGTTCATGAAGTTGGGTGTTGAGGTGCATGTACTGCATTGTGACAGAAAGTCACTTTACAACATCTTACAAGCCCAAAGTGGATTTTGAAAAAAGTTTCCACGAGCGCATGTTTTGGCCGTCTCAGCCAACTGTCATGAAATATGAAAAGTAAACGTGTCTTCACTTTTCCTTCATAGCTTGAAATTGGAAGGTCTTAGAAGCTTGAAACCAAGCGCATACAACACAAAGGGCCTCAATGAGCTACTGGCCGCTCACTGGTGGCTCCAGCGCACGCGGTTCAGTCGCATCATTCACTCTGATGTGGTGTTCATGAAGTTGGGTGTTGAGGTGCATGTACTGCATTGTGACAGAAAGTCACTTTACAACATCTTACAAGCCCAAAGTGGATTTTGAAAAAAGTTTCCACGAGCGCATGTTTTGGCCGTCTCAGCCAACTGTCATGAAATATGAAAAGTAAACGTGTCTTCACTTTTCCTTCATAGCTTGAAATTGGAAGGTCTTAGAAGCTTGAAACCAAGCGCATACAACACAAAGGGCCTCAATGAGCTACTGGCCGCTCACTGGTGGCTCCAGCGCACGCGGTTCAGTCGCATCATTCACTCTGATGTGGTGTTCATGAAGTTGGGTGTTGAGGTGCATGTACTGCATTGTGACAGAAAGTCACTTTACAACATCTTACAAGCCCAAAGTGGATTTTGAAAAAAGTTTCCACGAGCGCATGTTTTGGCCGTCTCAGCCAACTGTCATGAAATATGAAAAGTAAACGTGTCTTCACTTTTCCTTCATAGCTTGAAATTGGAAGGTCTTAGAAGCTTGAAACCAAGCGCATACAACACAAAGGGCCTCAATGAGCTACTGGCCGCTCACTGGTGGCTCCAGCGCACGCGGTTCAGTCGCATCATTCACTCTGATGTGGTGTTCATGAAGTTGGGTGTTGAGGTGCATGTACTGCATTGTGACAGAAAGTCACTTTACAACATCTTACAAGCCCAAAGTGGATTTTGAAAAAAGTTTCCACGAGCGCATGTTTTGGCCGTCTCAGCCAACTGTCATGAAATATGAAAAGTAAACGTGTCTTCACTTTTCCTTCATAGCTTGAAATTGGAAGGTCTTAGAAGCTTGAAACCAAGCGCATACAACACAAAGGGCCTCAATGAGCTACTGGCCGCTCACTGGTGGCTCCAGCGCACGCGGTTCAGTCGCATCATTCACTCTGATGTGGTGTTCATGAAGTTGGGTGTTGAGGTGCATGTACTGCATTGTGACAGAAAGTCACTTTACAACATCTTACAAGCCCAAAGTGGATTTTGAAAAAAGTTTCCACGAGCGCATATTTTGGCCGTCTCAGCCAACTGTCATGAAATATGAAAAGTAAACGTGTCTTCACTTTTCCTTCATAGCTTGAAATTGGAAGGTCTTAGAAGCTTGAAACCAAGCGCATACAACACAAAGGGCCTCAATGAGCTACTGGCCGCTCACTGGTGGCTCCAGCTCACGCGGTTCAGTCGCATCATTCACTCTGATGTGGTGTTCATGAAGTTGGGTGTTGAGGTGCATGTACTGCATTGTGACAGAAAGTCACTTTACAACATCTTACAAGCCCAAAGTGGATTTTGAAAAAAGTTTCCACGAGCGCATGTTTTGGCCGTCTCAGCCAACTGTCATGAAATATGAAAAGTAAACGTGTCTTCACTTTTCCTTCGTAGCTTGAAATTGGAAGGTCTTAGAAGCTTGAAACCAAGCGCATACAACACAAAGGGCCTCAATGAGCTACTGGCCGCTCACTGGTGGCTCCAGCGCACGCGGTTCAGTCGCATCATTCACTCTGATGTGGTGTTCATGAAGTTGGGTGTTGAGGTGCATGTACTGCATTGTGACAGAAAGTCACTTTACAACATCTTACAAGCCCAAAGTGGATTTTGAAAAAAGTTTCCACGAGCGCATGTTTTGGCCGTCTCAGCCAACTGTCATGAAATATGAAAAGTAAACGTGTCTTCACTTTTCCTTCATAGCTTGAAATTGGAAGGTCTTAGAAGCTTGAAACCAAGCGCATACAACACAAAGGGCCTCAATGAGCTACTGGCCGCTCACTGGTGGCTCCAGCGCACGCGGTTCAGTCGCATCATTCACTCTGATGTGGTGTTCATGAAGTTGGGTGTTGAGGTGCATGTACTGCATTGTGACAGAAAGTCACTTTACAACATCTTACAAGCCCAAAGTGGATTTTGAAAAAAGTTTCCACGAGCGCATGTTTTGGCCGTCTCAGCCAACTGTCATGAAATATGAAAAGTAAACGTGTCTTCACTTTTCCTTCATAGCTTGAAATTGGAAGGTCTTAGAAGCTTGAAACCAAGCGCATACAACACAAAGGGCCTCAATGAGCTACTGGCCGCTCACTGGTGGCTCCAGCGCACGCGGTTCAGTCGCATCATTCACTCTGATGTGGTGTTCATGAAGTTGGGTGTTGAGGTGCATGTACTGCATTGTGACAGAAAGTCACTTTACAACATCTTACAAGCCCAAAGTGGATTTTGAAAAAAGTTTCCACGAGCGCATGTTTTGGCCGTCTCAGCCAACTGTCATGAAATATGAAAAGTAAACGTGTCTTCACTTTTCCTTCATAGCTTGAAATTGGAAGGTCTTAGAAGCTTGAAACCAAGCGCATACAACACAAAGGGCCTCAATGAGCTACTGGCCGCTCACTGGTGGCTCCAGCGCACGCGGTTCAGTCGCATCATTCACTCTGATGTGGTGTTCATGAAGTTGGGTGTTGAGGTGCATGTACTGCATTGTGACAGAAAGTCACTTTACAACATCTTACAAGCCCAAAGTGGATTTTGAAAAAAGTTTCCACGAGCGCATGTTTTGGCCGTCTCAGCCAACTGTCATGAAATATGAAAAGTAAACGTGTCTTCACTTTTCCTTCATAGCTTGAAATTGGAAGGTCTTAGAAGCTTGAAACCAAGCGCATACAACACAAAGGGCCTCAATGAGCTACTGGCCGCTCACTGGTGGCTCCAGCGCACGCGGTTCAGTCGCATCATTCACTCTGATGTGGTGTTCATGAAGTTGGGTGTTGAGGTGCATGTACTGCATTGTGACAGAAAGTCACTTTACAACATCTTACAAGCCCAAAGTGGATTTTGAAAAAAGTTTCCACGAGCGCATGTTTTGGCCGTCTCAGCCAACTGTCATGAAATATGAAAAGTAAACGTGTCTTCACTTTTCCTTCATAGCTTGAAATTGGAAGGTCTTAGAAGCTTGAAACCAAGCGCATACAACACAAAGGGCCTCAATGAGCTACTGGCCGCTCACTGGTGGCTCCAGCGCACGCGGTTCAGTCGCATCATTCACTCTGATGTGGTGTTCATGAAGTTGGGTGTTGAGGTGCATGTACTGCATTGTGACAGAAAGTCACTTTACAACATCTTACAAGCCCAAAGTGGATTTTGAAAAAAGTTTCCACGAGCGCATGTTTTGGCCGTCTCAGCCAACTGTCATGAAATATGAAAAGTAAACGTGTCTTCACTTTTCCTTTATAGCTTGAAATTGGAAGGTCTTAGAAGCTTGAAACCAAGCGCATACAACACAAAGGGCCTCAATGAGCTACTGGCCGCTCACTGGTGGCTCCAGCGCACGCGGTTCAGTCGCATCATTCACTCTGATGTGGTGTTCATGAAGTTGGGTGTTGAGGTGCATGTACTGCATTGTGACAGAAAGTCACTTTACAACATCTTACAAGCCCAAAGTGGATTTTGAAAAAAGTTTCCACGAGCGCATGTTTTGGCCGTCTCAGCCAACTGTCATGAAATATGAAAAGTAAACGTGTCTTCACTTTTCCTTCATAGCTTGAAATTGGAAGGTCTTAGAAGCTTGAAACCAAGCGCATACAACACAAAGGGCCTCAATGAGCTACTGGCCGCTCACTGGTGGCTCCAGCTCACGCGGTTCAGTCGCATCATTCACTCTGATGTGGTGTTCATGAAGTTGGGTGTTGAGGTGCATGTACTGCATTGTGACAGAAAGTCACTTTACAACATCTTACAAGCCCAAAGTGGATTTTGAAAAAAGTTTCCACGAGCGCATATTTTGGCCGTCTCAGCCAACTGTCATGAAATATGAAAAGTAAACGTGTCTTCACTTTTCCTTCATAGCTTGAAATTGGAAGGTCTTAGAAGCTTGAAACCAAGCGCATACAACACAAAGGGCCTCAATGAGCTACTGGCCGCTCACTGGTTGCTCCAGCTCACGCGGTTCAGTCGCATCATTCACTCTGATGTGGTGTTCATGAAGTTGGGTGTTGAGGTGCATGTACTGCATTGTGACAGAAAGTCACTTTACAACATCTTACAAGCCCAAAGTGGATTTTGAAAAAAGTTTCCACGAGCGCATGTTTTGGCCGTCTCAGCCAACTGTCATGAAATATGAAAAGTAAACGTGTCTTCACTTTTCCTTCGTAGCTTGAAATTGGAAGGTCTTAGAAGCTTGAAACCAAGCGCATACAACACAAAGGGCCTCAATGAGCTACTGGCCGCTCACTGGTGGCTCCAGCGCACGCGGTTCAGTCGCATCATTCACTCTGATGTGGTGTTCATGAAGTTGGGTGTTGAGGTGCATGTACTGCATTGTGACAGAAAGTCACTTTACAACATCTTACAAGCCCAAAGTGGATTTTGAAAAAAGTTTCCACGAGCGCATGTTTTGGCCGTCTCAGCCAACTGTCATGAAATATGAAAAGTAAACGTGTCTTCACTTTTCCTTCATAGCTTGAAATTGGAAGGTCTTAGAAGCTTGAAACCAAGCGCATACAACACAAAGGGCCTCAATGAGCTACTGGCCGCTCACTGGTGGCTCCAGCGCACGCGGTTCAGTCGCATCATTCACTCTGATGTGGTGTTCATGAAGTTGGGTGTTGAGGTGCATGTACTGCATTGTGACAGAAAGTCACTTTACAACATCTTACAAGCCCAAAGTGGATTTTGAAAAAAGTTTCCACGAGCGCATGTTTTGGCCGTCTCAGCCAACTGTCATGAAATATGAAAAGTAAACGTGTCTTCACTTTTCCTTCATAGCTTGAAATTGGAAGGTCTTAGAAGCTTGAAACCAAGCGCATACAACACAAAGGGCCTCAATGAGCTACTGGCCGCTCACTGGTGGCTCCAGCGCACGCGGTTCAGTCGCATCATTCACTCTGATGTGGTGTTCATGAAGTTGGGTGTTGAGGTGCATGTACTGCATTGTGACAGAAAGTCACTTTACAACATCTTACAAGCCCAAAGTGGATTTTGAAAAAAGTTTCCACGAGCGCATGTTTTGGCCGTCTCAGCCAACTGTCATGAAATATGAAAAGTAAACGTGTCTTCACTTTTCCTTCATAGCTTGAAATTGGAAGGTCTTAGAAGCTTGAAACCAAGCGCATACAACACAAAGGGCCTCAATGAGCTACTGGCCGCTCACTGGTGGCTCCAGCGCACGCGGTTCAGTCGCATCATTCACTCTGATGTGGTGTTCATGAAGTTGGGTGTTGAGGTGCATGTACTGCATTGTGACAGAAAGTCACTTTACAACATCTTACAAGCCCAAAGTGGATTTTGAAAAAAGTTTCCACGAGCGCATGTTTTGGCCGTCTCAGCCAACTGTCATGAAATATGAAAAGTAAACCTGTCTTCACTTTTCCTTCATAGCTTGAAATTGGAAGGTCTTAGAAGCTTGAAACCAAGCGCATACAACACAAAGGGCCTCAATGAGCTACTGGCCGCTCACTGGTGGCTCCAGCTCACGCGGTTCAGTCGCATCATTCACTCTGATGTGGTGTTCATGAAGTTGGGTGTTGAGGTGCATGTACTGCATTGTGACAGAAAGTCACTTTACAACATCTTACAAGCCCAAAGTGGATTTTGAAAAAAGTTTCCACGAGCGCATGTTTTGGCCGTCTCAGCCAACTGTCATGAAATATGAAAAGTAAACGTGTCTTCACTTTTCCTTCGTAGCTTGAAATTGGAAGGTCTTAGAAGCTTGAAACCAAGCGCATACAACACAAAGGGCCTCAATGAGCTACTGGCCGCTCACTGGTGGCTCCAGCTCACGCGGTTCAGTCGCATCATTCACTCTGATGTGGTGTTCATGAAGTTGGGTGTTGAGGTGCATGTACTGCATTGTGACAGAAAGTCACTTTACAACATCTTACAAGCCCAAAGTGGATTTTGAAAAAAGTTTCCACGAGCGCATGTTTTGGCCGTCTCAGCCAACTGTCATGAAATATGAAAAGTAAACGTGTCTTCACTTTTCCTTCATAGCTTGAAATTGGAAGGTCTTAGAAGCTTGAAACCAAGCGCATACAACACAAAGGGCCTCAATGAGCTACTGGCCGCTCACTGGTGGCTCCAGCTCACGCGGTTCAGTCGCATCATTCACTCTGATGTGGTGTTCATGAAGTTGGGTGTTGAGGTGCATGTACTGCATTGTGACAGAAAGTCACTTTACAACATCTTACAAGCCCAAAGTGGATTTTGAAAAAAGTTTCCACGAGCGCATGTTTTGGCCGTCTCAGCCAACTGTCATGAAATATGAAAAGTAAACGTGTCTTCACTTTTCCTTCATAGCTTGAAATTGGAAGGTCTTAGAAGCTTGAAACCAAGCGCATACAACACAAAGGGCCTCAATGAGCTACTGGCCGCTCACTGGTGGCTCCAGCGCACGCGGTTCAGTCGCATCATTCACTCTGATGTGGTGTTCATGAAGTTGGGTGTTGAGGTGCATGTACTGCATTGTGACAGAAAGTCACTTTACAACATCTTACAAGCCCAAAGTGGATTTTGAAAAAAGTTTCCACGAGCGCATGTTTTGGCCGTCTCAGCCAACTGTCATGAAATATGAAAAGTAAACGTGTCTTCACTTTTCCTTTATAGCTTGAAATTGGAAGGTCTTAGAAGCTTGAAACCAAGCGCATACAACACAAAGGGCCTCAATGAGCTACTGGCCGCTCACTGGTGGCTCCAGCGCACGCGGTTCAGTCGCATCATTCACTCTGATGTGGTGTTCATGAAGTTGGGTGTTGAGGTGCATGTACTGCATTGTGACAGAAAGTCACTTTACAACATCTTACAAGCCCAAAGTGGATTTTGAAAAAAGTTTCCACGAGCGCATGTTTTGGCCGTCTCAGCCAACTGTCATGAAATATGAAAAGTAAACGTGTCTTCACTTTTCCTTCATAGCTTGAAATTGGAAGGTCTTAGAAGTTTGAAACCAAGCGCATACAACACAAAGGGCCTCAATGAGCTACTGGCCGCTCACTGGTGGCTCCAGCTCACGCGGTTCAGTCGCATCATTCACTCTGATGTGGTGTTCATGAAGTTGGGTGTTGAGGTGCATGTACTGCATTGTGACAGAAAGTCACTTTACAACATCTTACAAGCCCAAAGTGGATTTTGAAAAAAGTTTCCACGAGCGCATATTTTGGCCGTCTCAGCCAACTGTCATGAAATATGAAAAGTAAACGTGTCTTCACTTTTCCTTCATAGCTTGAAATTGGAAGGTCTTAGAAGCTTGAAACCAAGCGCATACAACACAAAGGGCCTCAATGAGCTACTGGCCGCTCACTGGTTGCTCCAGCTCACGCGGTTCAGTCGCATCATTCACTCTGATGTGGTGTTCATGAAGTTGGGTGTTGAGGTGCATGTACTGCATTGTGACAGAAAGTCACTTTACAACATCTTACAAGCCCAAAGTGGATTTTGAAAAAAGTTTCCACGAGCGCATGTTTTGGCCGTCTCAGCCAACTGTCATGAAATATGAAAAGTAAACGTGTCTTCACTTTTCCTTCGTAGCTTGAAATTGGAAGGTCTTAGAAGCTTGAAACCAAGCGCATACAACACAAAGGGCCTCAATGAGCTACTGGCCGCTCACTGGTGGCTCCAGCGCACGCGGTTCAGTCGCATCATTCACTCTGATGTGGTGTTCATGAAGTTGGGTGTTGAGGTGCATGTACTGCATTGTGACAGAAAGTCACTTTACAACATCTTACAAGCCCAAAGTGGATTTTGAAAAAAGTTTCCACGAGCGCATGTTTTGGCCGTCTCAGCCAACTGTCATGAAATATGAAAAGTAAACGTGTCTTCACTTTTCCTTCATAGCTTGAAATTGGAAGGTCTTAGAAGCTTGAAACCAAGCGCATACAACACAAAGGGCCTCAATGAGCTACTGGCCGCTCACTGGTGGCTCCAGCGCACACGGTTCAGTCGCATCATTCACTCTGATGTGGTGTTCATGAAGTTGGGTGTTGAGGTGCATGTACTGCATTGTGACAGAAAGTCACTTTACAACATCTTACAAGCCCAAAGTGGATTTTGAAAAAAGTTTCCACGAGCGCATGTTTTGGCCGTCTCAGCCAACTGTCATGAAATATGAAAAGTAAACGTGTCTTCACTTTTCCTTCATAGCTTGAAATTGGAAGGTCTTAGAAGCTTGAAACCAAGCGCATACAACACAAAGGGCCTCAATGAGCTACTGGCCGCTCACTGGTGGCTCCAGCGCACGCGGTTCAGTCGCATCATTCACTCTGATGTGGTGTTCATGAAGTTGGGTGTTGAGGTGCATGTACTGCATTGTGACAGAAAGTCACTTTACAACATCTTACAAGCCCAAAGTGGATTTTGAAAAAAGTTTCCACGAGCGCATGTTTTGGCCGTCTCAGCCAACTGTCATGAAATATGAAAAGTAAACGTGTCTTCACTTTTCCTTCATAGCTTGAAATTGGAAGGTCTTAGAAGCTTGAAACCAAGCGCATACAACACAAAGGGCCTCAATGAGCTACTGGCCGCTCACTGGTGGCTCCAGCGCACGCGGTTCAGTCGCATCATTCACTCTGATGTGGTGTTCATGAAGTTGGGTGTTGAGGTGCATGTACTGCATTGTGACAGAAAGTCACTTTACAACATCTTACAAGCCCAAAGTGGATTTTGAAAAAAGTTTCCACGAGCGCATGTTTTGGCCGTCTCAGCCAACTGTCATGAAATATGAAAAGTAAACGTGTCTTCACTTTTCCTTCATAGCTTGAAATTGGAAGGTCTTAGAAGCTTGAAACCAAGCGCATACAACACAAAGGGCCTCAATGAGCTACTGGCCGCTCACTGGTGGCTCCAGCGCACACGGTTCAGTCGCATCATTCACTCTGATGTGGTGTTCATGAAGTTGGGTGTTGAGGTGCATGTACTGCATTGTGACAGAAAGTCACTTTACAACATCTTACAAGCCCAAAGTGGATTTTGAAAAAAGTTTCCACGAGCGCATGTTTTGGCCGTCTCAGCCAACTGTCATGAAATATGAAAAGTAAACGTGTCTTCACTTTTCCTTCATAGCTTGAAATTGGAAGGTCTTAGAAGCTTGAAACCAAGCGCATACAACACAATTGGCCTCAATGAGCTACTGGCCGCTCACTGGTGGCTCCAGCGCACGCGGTTCAGTCGCATCATTCACTCTGATGTGGTGTTCATGAAGTTGGGTGTTGAGGTGCATGTACTGCATTGTGACAGAAAGTCACTTTACAACATCTTACAAGCCCAAAGTGGATTTTGAAAAAAGTTTCCACGAGCGCATGTTTTGGCCGTCTCAGCCAACTGTCATGAAATATGAAAAGTAAACGTGTCTTCACTTTTCCTTCATAGCTTGAAATTGGAAGGTCTTAGAAGCTTGAAACCAAGCGCATACAACACAAAGGGCCTCAATGAGCTACTGGCCGCTCACTGGTGGCTCCAGCGCACGCGGTTCAGTCGCATCATTCACTCTGATGTGGTGTTCATGAAGTTGGGTGTTGAGGTGCATGTACTGCATTGTGACAGAAAGTCACTTTACAACATCTTACAAGCCCAAAGTGGATTTTGAAAAAAGTTTCCACGAGCGCATGTTTTGGCCGTCTCAGCCAACTGTCATGAAATATGAAAAGTAAACGTGTCTTCACTTTTCCTTTATAGCTTGAAATTGGAAGGTCTTAGAAGCTTGAAACCAAGCGCATACAACACAAAGGGCCTCAATGAGCTACTGGCCGCTCACTGGTGGCTCCAGCGCACGCGGTTCAGTCGCATCATTCACTCTGATGTGGTGTTCATGAAGTTGGGTGTTGAGGTGCATGTACTGCATTGTGACAGAAAGTCACTTTACAACATCTTACAAGCCCAAAGTGGATTTTGAAAAAAGTTTCCACGAGCGCATGTTTTGGCCGTCTCAGCCAACTGTCATGAAATATGAAAAGTAAACGTGTCTTCACTTTTCCTTCATAGCTTGAAATTGGAAGGTCTTAGAAGCTTGAAACCAAGCGCATACAACACAAAGGGCCTCAATGAGCTACTGGCCGCTCACTGGTGGCTCCAGCTCACGCGGTTCAGTCGCATCATTCACTCTGATGTGGTGTTCATGAAGTTGGGTGTTGAGGTGCATGTACTGCATTGTGACAGAAAGTCACTTTACAACATCTTACAAGCCCAAAGTGGATTTTGAAAAAAGTTTCCACGAGCGCATATTTTGGCCGTCTCAGCCAACTGTCATGAAATATGAAAAGTAAACGTGTCTTCACTTTTCCTTCATAGCTTGAAATTGGAAGGTCTTAGAAGCTTGAAACCAAGCGCATACAACACAAAGGGCCTCAATGAGCTACTGGCCGCTCACTGGTTGCTCCAGCTCACGCGGTTCAGTCGCATCATTCACTCTGATGTGGTGTTCATGAAGTTGGGTGTTGAGGTGCATGTACTGCATTGTGACAGAAAGTCACTTTACAACATCTTACAAGCCCAAAGTGGATTTTGAAAAAAGTTTCCACGAGCGCATGTTTTGGCCGTCTCAGCCAACTGTCATGAAATATGAAAAGTAAACGTGTCTTCACTTTTCCTTCGTAGCTTGAAATTGGAAGGTCTTAGAAGCTTGAAACCAAGCGCATACAACACAAAGGGCCTCAATGAGCTACTGGCCGCTCACTGGTGGCTCCAGCGCACGCGGTTCAGTCGCATCATTCACTCTGATGTGGTGTTCATGAAGTTGGGTGTTGAGGTGCATGTACTGCATTGTGACAGAAAGTCACTTTACAACATCTTACAAGCCCAAAGTGGATTTTGAAAAAAGTTTCCACGAGCGCATGTTTTGGCCGTCTCAGCCAACTGTCATGAAATATGAAAAGTAAACGTGTCTTCACTTTTCCTTCATAGCTTGAAATTGGAAGGTCTTAGAAGCTTGAAACCAAGCGCATACAACACAAAGGGCCTCAATGAGCTACTGGCCGCTCACTGGTGGCTCCAGCGCACGCGGTTCAGTCGCATCATTCACTCTGATGTGGTGTTCATGAAGTTGGGTGTTGAGGTGCATGTACTGCATTGTGACAGAAAGTCACTTTACAACATCTTACAAGCCCAAAGTGGATTTTGAAAAAAGTTTCCACGAGCGCATGTTTTGGCCGTCTCAGCCAACTGTCATGAAATATGAAAAGTAAACGTGTCTTCACTTTTCCTTCATAGCTTGAAATTGGAAGGTCTTAGAAGCTTGAAACCAAGCGCATACAACACAAAGGGCCTCAATGAGCTACTGGCCGCTCACTGGTGGCTCCAGCGCACGCGGTTCAGTCGCATCATTCACTCTGATGTGGTGTTCATGAAGTTGGGTGTTGAGGTGCATGTACTGCATTGTGACAGAAAGTCACTTTACAACATCTTACAAGCCCAAAGTGGATTTTGAAAAAAGTTTCCACGAGCGCATGTTTTGGCCGTCTCAGCCAACTGTCATGAAATATGAAAAGTAAACGTGTCTTCACTTTTCCTTCATAGCTTGAAATTGGAAGGTCTTAGAAGCTTGAAACCAAGCGCATACAACACAAAGGGCCTCAATGAGCTACTGGCCGCTCACTGGTGGCTCCAGCGCACGCGGTTCAGTCGCATCATTCACTCTGATGTGGTGTTCATGAAGTTGGGTGTTGAGGTGCATGTACTGCATTGTGACAGAAAGTCACTTTACAACATCTTACAAGCCCAAAGTGGATTTTGAAAAAAGTTTCCACGAGCGCATGTTTTGGCCGTCTCAGCCAACTGTCATGAAATATGAAAAGTAACCTGTCTTCACTTTTCCTTCATAGCTTGAAATTGGAAGGTCTTAGAAGCTTGAAACCAAGCGCATACAACACAAAGGGCCTCAATGAGCTACTGGCCGCTCACTGGTGGCTCCAGCTCACGCGGTTCAGTCGCATCATTCACTCTGATGTGGTGTTCATGAAGTTGGGTGTTGAGGTGCATGTACTGCATTGTGACAGAAAGTCACTTTACAACATCTTACAAGCCCAAAGTGGATTTTGAAAAAAGTTTCCACGAGCGCATGTTTTGGCCGTCTCAGCCAACTGTCATGAAATATGAAAAGTAAACGTGTCTTCACTTTTCCTTCGTAGCTTGAAATTGGAAGGTCTTAGAAGCTTGAAACCAAGCGCATACAACACAAAGGGCCTCAATGAGCTACTGGCCGCTCACTGGTGGCTCCAGCTCACGCGGTTCAGTCGCATCATTCACTCTGATGTGGTGTTCATGAAGTTGGGTGTTGAGGTGCATGTACTGCATTGTGACAGAAAGTCACTTTACAACATCTTACAAGCCCAAAGTGGATTTTGAAAAAAGTTTCCACGAGCGCATGTTTTGGCCGTCTCAGCCAACTGTCATGAAATATGAAAAGTAAACGTGTCTTCACTTTTCCTTCATAGCTTGAAATTGGAAGGTCTTAGAAGCTTGAAACCAAGCGCATACAACACAAAGGGCCTCAATGAGCTACTGGCCGCTCACTGGTGGCTCCAGCTCACGCGGTTCAGTCGCATCATTCACTCTGATGTGGTGTTCATGAAGTTGGGTGTTGAGGTGCATGTACTGCATTGTGACAGAAAGTCACTTTACAACATCTTACAAGCCCAAAGTGGATTTTGAAAAAAGTTTCCACGAGCGCATGTTTTGGCCGTCTCAGCCAACTGTCATGAAATATGAAAAGTAAACGTGTCTTCACTTTTCCTTCGTAGCTTGAAATTGGAAGGTCTTAGAAGCTTGAAACCAAGCGCATACAACACAAAGGGCCTCAATGAGCTACTGGCCGCTCACTGGTGGCTCCAGCGCACGCGGTTCAGTCGCATCATTCACTCTGATGTGGTGTTCATGAAGTTGGGTGTTGAGGTGCATGTACTGCATTGTGACAGAAAGTCACTTTACAACATCTTACAAGCCCAAAGTGGATTTTGAAAAAAGTTTCCACGAGCGCATGTTTTGGCCGTCTCAGCCAACTGTCATGAAATATGAAAAGTAAACGTGTCTTCACTTTTCCTTCATAGCTTGAAATTGGAAGGTCTTAGAAGCTTGAAACCAAGCGCATACAACACAAAGGGCCTCAATGAGCTACTGGCCGCTCACTGGTGGCTCCAGCGCACGCGGTTCAGTCGCATCATTCACTCTGATGTGGTGTTCATGAAGTTGGGTGTTGAGGTGCATGTACTGCATTGTGACAGAAAGTCACTTTACAACATCTTACAAGCCCAAAGTGGATTTTGAAAAAAGTTTCCACGAGCGCATGTTTTGGCCGTCTCAGCCAACTGTCATGAAATATGAAAATTAAACGTGTCTTCACTTTTCCTTCATAGCTTGAAATTGGAAGGTCTTAGAAGCTTGAAACCAAGCGCATACAACACAAAGGGCCTCAATGAGCTACTGGCCGCTCACTGGTGGCTCCAGCGCACACGGTTCAGTCGCATCATTCACTCTGATGTGGTGTTCATGAAGTTGGGTGTTGAGGTGCATGTACTGCATTGTGACAGAAAGTCACTTTACAACATCTTACAAGCCCAAAGTGGATTTTGAAAAAAGTTTCCACGAGCGCATGTTTTGGCCGTCTCAGCCAACTGTCATGAAATATGAAAAGTAAACGTGTCTTCACTTTTCCTTCATAGCTTGAAATTGGAAGGTCTTAGAAGCTTGAAACCAAGCGCATACAACACAAAGGGCCTCAATGAGCTACTGGCCGCTCACTGGTGGCTCCAGCGCACGCGGTTCAGTCGCATCATTCACTCTGATGTGGTGTTCATGAAGTTGGGTGTTGAGGTGCATGTACTGCATTGTGACAGAAAGTCACTTTACAACATCTTACAAGCCCAAAGTGGATTTTGAAAAAAGTTTCCACGAGCGCATGTTTTGGCCGTCTCAGCCAACTGTCATGAAATATGAAAAGTAAACGTGTCTTCACTTTTCCTTCATAGCTTGAAATTGGAAGGTCTTAGAAGCTTGAAACCAAGCGCATACAACACAAAGGGCCTCAATGAGCTACTGGCCGCTCACTGGTGGCTCCAGCGCACGCGGTTCAGTCGCATCATTCACTCTGATGTGGTGTTCATGAAGTTGGGTGTTGAGGTGCATGTACTGCATTGTGACAGAAAGTCACTTTACAACATCTTACAAGCCCAAAGTGGATTTTGAAAAAAGTTTCCACGAGCGCATGTTTTGGCCGTCTCAGCCAACTGTCATGAAATATGAAAAGTAAACGTGTCTTCACTTTTCCTTCATAGCTTGAAATTGGAAGGTCTTAGAAGCTTGAAACCAAGCGCATACAACACAAAGGGCCTCAATGAGCTACTGGCCGCTCACTGGTGGCTCCAGCGCACGCGGTTCAGTCGCATCATTCACTCTGATGTGGTGTTCATGAAGTTGGGTGTTGAGGTGCATGTACTGCATTGTGACAGAAAGTCACTTTACAACATCTTACAAGCCCAAAGTGGATTTTGAAAAAAGTTTCCACGAGCGCATGTTTTGGCCGTCTCAGCCAACTGTCATGAAATGTGAAAAGTAAACGTGTCTTCACTTTTCCTTCATAGCTTGAAATTGGAAGGTCTTAGAAGCTTGAAACCAAGCGCATACAACACAAAGGGCCTCAATGAGCTACTGGCCGCTCACTGGTGGCTCCAGCTCACGCGGTTCAGTCGCATCATTCACTCTGATGTGGTGTTCATGAAGTTGGGTGTTGAGGTGCATGTACTGCATTGTGACAGAAAGTCACTTTACAACATCTTACAAGCCCAAAGTGGATTTTGAAAAAAGTTTCCACGAGCGCATGTTTTGGCCGTCTCAGCCAACTGTCATGAAATATGAAAAGTAAACGTGTCTTCACTTTTCCTTCGTAGCTTGAAATTGGAAGGTCTTAGAAGCTTGAAACCAAGCGCATACAACACAAAGGGCCTCAATGAGCTACTGGCCGCTCACTGGTGGCTCCAGCTCACGCGGTTCAGTCGCATCATTCACTCTGATGTGGTGTTCATGAAGTTGGGTGTTGAGGTGCATGTACTGCATTGTGACAGAAAGTCACTTTACAACATCTTACAAGCCCAAAGTGGATTTTGAAAAAAGTTTCCACGAGCGCATGTTTTGGCCGTCTCAGCCAACTGTCATGAAATATGAAAAGTAAACGTGTCTTCACTTTTCCTTCCTAGCTTGAAATTGGAAGGTCTTAGAAGCTTGAAACCAAGCGCATACAACACAAAGGGCCTCAATGAGCTACTGGCCGCTCACTGGTGGCTCCAGCGCACGCGGTTCAGTCGCATCATTCACTCTGATGTGGTGTTCATGAAGTTGGGTGTTGAGGTGCATGTACTGCATTGTGACAGAAAGTCACTTTACAACATCTTACAAGCCCAAAGTGGATTTTGAAAAAAGTTTCCACGAGCGCATGTTTTGGCCGTCTCAGCCAACTGTCATGAAATATGAAAAGTAAACGTGTCTTCACTTTTCCTTCATAGCTTGAAATTGGAAGGTCTTAGAAGCTTGAAACCAAGCGCATACAACACAAAGGGCCTCAATGAGCTACTGGCCGCTCACTGGTGGCTCCAGCTCACGCGGTTCAGTCGCATCATTCACTCTGATGTGGTGTTCATGAAGTTGGGTGTTGAGGTGCATGTACTGCATTGTGACAGAAAGTCACTTTACAACATCTTACAAGCCCAAAGTGGATTTTGAAAAAAGTTTCCACGAGCGCATGTTTTGGCCGTCTCAGCCAACTGTCATGAAATATGAAAAGTAAACGTGTCTTCACTTTTCCTTCGTAGCTTGAAATTGGAAGGTCTTAGAAGCTTGAAACCAAGCGCATACAACACAAAGGGCCTCAATGAGCTACTGGCCGCTCACTGGTGGCTCCAGCTCACGCGGTTCAGTCGCATCATTCACTCTGATGTGGTGTTCATGAAGTTGGGTGTTGAGGTGCATGTACTGCATTGTGACAGAAAGTCACTTTACAACATCTTACAAGCCCAAAGTGGATTTTGAAAAAAGTTTCCACGAGCGCATGTTTTGGCCGTCTCAGCCAACTGTCATGAAATATGAAAAGTAAACGTGTCTTCACTTTTCCTTCGTAGCTTGAAATTGGAAGGTCTTAGAAGCTTGAAACCAAGCGCATACAACACAAAGGGCCTCAATGAGCTACTGGCCGCTCACTGGTGGCTCCAGCGCACGCGGTTCAGTCGCATCATTCACTCTGATGTGGTGTTCATGAAGTTGGGTGTTGAGGTGCATGTACTGCATTGTGACAGAAAGTCACTTTACAACATCTTACAAGCCCAAAGTGGATTTTGAAAAAAGTTTCCACGAGCGCATGTTTTGGCCGTCTCAGCCAACTGTCATGAAATATGAAAAGTAAACGTGTCTTCACTTTTCCTTCGTAGCTTGAAATTGGAAGGTCTTAGAAGCTTGAAACCAAGCGCATACAACACAAAGGGCCTCAATGAGCTACTGGCCGCTCACTGGTGGCTCCAGCGCACGCGGTTCAGTCGCATCATTCACTCTGATGTGGTGTTCATGAAGTTGGGTGTTGAGGTGCATGTACTGCATTGTGACAGAAAGTCACTTTACAACATCTTACAAGCCCAAAGTGGATTTTGAAAAAAGTTTCCACGAGCGCATGTTTTGGCCGTCTCAGCCAACTGTCATGAAATATGAAAAGTAAACGTGTCTTCACTTTTCCTTCATAGCTTGAAATTGGAAGGTCTTAGAAGCTTGAAACCAAGCGCATACAACACAAAGGGCCTCAATGAGCTACTGGCCGCTCACTGGTGGCTCCAGCGCACGCGGTTCAGTCGCATCATTCACTCTGATGTGGTGTTCATGAAGTTGGGTGTTGAGGTGCATGTACTGCATTGTGACAGAAAGTCACTTTACAACATCTTACAAGCCCAAAGTGGATTTTGAAAAAAGTTTCCACGAGCGCATGTTTTGGCCGTCTCAGCCAACTGTCATGAAATATGAAAAGTAAACGTGTCTTCACTTTTCCTTCATAGCTTGAAATTGGAAGGTCTTAGAAGCTTGAAACCAAGCGCATACAACACAAAGGGCCTCAATGAGCTACTGGCCGCTCACTGGTGGCTCCAGCTCACGCGGTTCAGTCGCATCATTCACTCTGATGTGGTGTTCATGAAGTTGGGTGTTGAGGTGCATGTACTGCATTGTGACAGAAAGTCACTTTACAACATCTTACAAGCCCAAAGTGGATTTTGAAAAAAGTTTCCACGAGCGCATGTTTTGGCCGTCTCAGCCAACTGTCATGAAATATGAAAAGTAAACGTGTCTTCACTTTTCCTTCGTAGCTTGAAATTGGAAGGTCTTAGAAGCTTGAAACCAAGCGCATACAACACAAAGGGCCTCAATGAGCTACTGGCCGCTCACTGGTGGCTCCAGCGCACGCGGTTCAGTCGCATCATTCACTCTGATGTGGTGTTCATGAAGTTGGGTGTTGAGGTGCATGTACTGCATTGTGACAGAAAGTCACTTTACAACATCTTACAAGCCCAAAGTGGATTTTGAAAAAAGTTTCCACGAGCGCATGTTTTGGCCGTCTCAGCCAACTGTCATGAAATATGAAAAGTAAACGTGTCTTCACTTTTCCTTCATAGCTTGAAATTGGAAGGTCTTAGAAGCTTGAAACCAAGCGCATACAACACAAAGGGCCTCAATGAGCTACTGGCCGCTCACTGGTGGCTCCAGCGCACGCGGTTCAGTCGCATCATTCACTCTGATGTGGTGTTCATGAAGTTGGGTGTTGAGGTGCATGTACTGCATTGTGACAGAAAGTCACTTTACAACATCTTACAAGCCCAAAGTGGATTTTGAAAAAAGTTTTCACGAGCGCATGTTTTGGCCGTCTCAGCCAACTGTCATGAAATATGAAAAGTAAACGTGTCTTCACTTTTCCTTCATAGCTTGAAATTGGAAGGTCTTAGAAGCTTGAAACCAAGCGCATACAACACAAAGGGCCTCAATGAGCTACTGGCCGCTCACTGGTGGCTCCAGCGCACGCGGTTCAGTCGCATCATTCACTCTGATGTGGTGTTCATGAAGTTGGGTGTTGAGGTGCATTTACTGCATTGTGACAGAAAGTCACTTTACAACATCTTACAAGCCCAAAGTGGATTTTGAAAAAAGTTTCCACGAGCGCATGTTTTGGCCGTCTCAGCCAACTGTCATGAAATATGAAAAGTAAACGTGTCTTCACTTTTCCTTCATAGCTTGAAATTGGAAGGTCTTAGAAGCTTGAAACCAAGCGCATACAACACAAAGGGCCTCAATGAGCTACTGGCCGCTCACTGGTGGCTCCAGCGCACGCGGTTCAGTCGCATCATTCACTCTGATGTGGTGTTCATGAAGTTGGGTGTTGAGGTGCATGTACTGCATTGTGACAGAAAGTCACTTTACAACATCTTACAAGCCCAAAGTGGATTTTGAAAAAAGTTTCCACGAGCGCATGTTTTGGCCGTCTCAGCCAACTGTCATGAAATATGAAAAGTAAACGTGTCTTCACTTTTCCTTCGTAGCTTGAAATTGGAAGGTCTTAGAAGCTTGAAACCAAGCGCATACAACACAAAGGGCCTCAATGAGCTACTGGCCGCTCACTGGTGGCTCCAGCGCACGCGGTTCAGTCGCATCATTCACTCTGATGTGGTGTTCATGAAGTTGGGTGTTGAGGTGCATGTACTGCATTGTGACAGAAAGTCACTTTACAACATCTTACAAGCCCAAAGTGGATTTTGAAAAAAGTTTCCACGAGCGCATGTTTTGGCCGTCTCAGCCAACTGTCATGAAATATGAAAAGTAAACGTGTCTTCACTTTTCCTTCATAGCTTGAAATTGGAAGGTCTTAGAAGCTTGAAACCAAGCGCATACAACACAAAGGGCCTCAATGAGCTACTGGCCGCTCACTGGTGGCTCCAGCGCACGCGGTTCAGTCGCATCATTCACTCTGATGTGGTGTTCATGAAGTTGGGTGTTGAGGTGCATGTACTGCATTGTGACAGAAAGTCACTTTACAACATCTTACAAGCCCAAAGTGGATTTTGAAAAAAGTTTCCACGAGCGCATGTTTTGGCCGTCTCAGCCAACTGTCATGAAATATGAAAAGTAAACGTGTCTTCACTTTTCCTTCGTAGCTTGAAATTGGAAGGTCTTAGAAGCTTGAAACCAAGCGCATACAACACAAAGGGCCTCAATGAGCTACTGGCCGCTCACTGGTGGCTCCAGCTCACGCGGTTCAGTCGCATCATTCACTCTGATGTGGTGTTCATGAAGTTGGGTGTTGAGGTGCATGTACTGCATTGTGACAGAAAGTCACTTTACAACATCTTACAAGCCCAAAGTGGATTTTGAAAAAAGTTTCCACGAGCGCATGTTTTGGCCGTCTCAGCCAACTGTCATGAAATATGAAAAGTAAACGTGTCTTCACTTTTCCTTCATAGCTTGAAATTGGAAGGTCTTAGAAGCTTGAAACCAAGCGCATACAACACAAAGGGCCTCAATGAGCTACTGGCCGCTCACTGGTGGCTCCAGCGCACGCGGTTCAGTCGCATCATTCACTCTGATGTGGTGTTCATGAAGTTGGGTGTTGAGGTGCATGTACTGCATTGTGACAGAAAGTCACTTTACAACATCTTACAAGCCCAAAGTGGATTTTGAAAAAAGTTTCCACGAGCGCATGTTTTGGCCGTCTCAGCCAACTGTCATGAAATATGAAAAGTAAACGTGTCTTCACTTTTCCTTCGTAGCTTGAAATTGGAAGGTCTTAGAAGCTTGAAACCAAGCGCATACAACACAAAGGGCCTCAATGAGCTACTGGCCGCTCACTGGTGGCTCCAGCGCACGCGGTTCAGTCGCATCATTCACTCTGATGTGGTGTTCATGAAGTTGGGTGTTGAGGTGCATGTACTGCATTGTGACAGAAAGTCACTTTACAACATCTTACAAGCCCAAAGTGGATTTTGAAAAAAGTTTCCACGAGCGCATGTTTTGGCCGTCTCAGCCAACTGTCATGAAATATGAAAAGTAAACGTGTCTTCACTTTTCCTTCATAGCTTGAAATTGGAAGGTCTTAGAAGCTTGAAACCAAGCGCATACAACACAAAGGGCCTCAATGAGCTACTGGCCGCTCACTGGTGGCTCCAGCGCACGCGGTTCAGTCGCATCATTCACTCTGATGTGGTGTTCATGAAGTTGGGTGTTGAGGTGCATGTACTGCATTGTGACAGAAAGTCACTTTACAACATCTTACAAGCCCAAAGTGGATTTTGAAAAAAGTTTCCACGAGCGCATGTTTTGGCCGTCTCAGCCAACTGTCATGAAATATGAAAAGTAAACGTGTCTTCACTTTTCCTTCGTAGCTTGAAATTGGAAGGTCTTAGAAGCTTGAAACCAAGCGCATACAACACAAAGGGCCTCAATGAGCTACTGGCCGCTCACTGGTGGCTCCAGCTCACGCGGTTCAGTCGCATCATTCACTCTGATGTGGTGTTCATGAAGTTGGGTGTTGAGGTGCATGTACTGCATTGTGACAGAAAGTCACTTTACAACATCTTACAAGCCCAAAGTGGATTTTGAAAAAAGTTTCCACGAGCGCATGTTTTGGCCGTCTCAGCCAACTGTCATGAAATATGAAAAGTAAACGTGTCTTCACTTTTCCTTCGTAGCTTGAAATTGGAAGGTCTTAGAAGCTTGAAACCAAGCGCATACAACACAAAGGGCCTCAATGAGCTACTGGCCGCTCACTGGTGGCTCCAGCGCACGCGGTTCAGTCGCATCATTCACTCTGATGTGGTGTTCATGAAGTTGGGTGTTGAGGTGCATGTACTGCATTGTGACAGAAAGTCACTTTACAACATCTTACAAGCCCAAAGTGGATTTTGAAAAAAGTTTCCACGAGCGCATGTTTTGGCCGTCTCAGCCAACTGTCATGAAATATGAAAAGTAAACGTGTCTTCACTTTTCCTTCATAGCTTGAAATTGGAAGGTCTTAGAAGCTTGAAACCAAGCGCATACAACACAAAGGGCCTCAATGAGCTACTGGCCGCTCACTGGTGGCTCCAGCGCACGCGGTTCAGTCGCATCATTCACTCTGATGTGGTGTTCATGAAGTTGGGTGTTGAGGTGCATGTACTGCATTGTGACAGAAAGTCACTTTACAACATCTTACAAGCCCAAAGTGGATTTTGAAAAAAGTTTCCACGAGCGCATGTTTTGGCCGTCTCAGCCAACTGTCATGAAATATGAAAAGTAAACGTGTCTTCACTTTTCCTTCGTAGCTTGAAATTGGAAGGTCTTTGAAGCTTGAAACCAAGCGCATACAACACAAAGGGCCTCAATGAGCTACTGGCCGCTCACTGGTGGCTCCAGCTCACGCGGTTCAGTCGCATCATTCACTCTGATGTGGTGTTCATGAAGTTGGGTGTTGAGGTGCATGTACTGCATTGTGACAGAAAGTCACTTTACAACATCTTACAAACCCAAAGTGGATTTTGAAAAAAGTTTCCACGAGCGCATGTTTTGGCCGTCTCAGCCAACTGTCATGAAATATGAAAAGTAAACGTGTCTTCACTTTTCCTTCGTAGCTTGAAATTGGAAGGTCTTAGAAGCTTGAAACCAAGCGCATACAACACAAAGGGCCTCAATGAGCTACTGGCCGCTCACTGGTGGCTCCAGCGCACGCGGTTCAGTCGCATCATTCACTCTGATGTGGTGTTCATGAAGTTGGGTGTTGAGGTGCATGTACTGCATTGTGACAGAAAGTCACTTTACAACATCTTACAAGCCCAAAGTGGATTTTGAAAAAAGTTTCCACGAGCGCATGTTTTGGCCGTCTCAGCCAACTGTCATGAAATATGAAAAGTAAACGGGCCAATTGCTCTGTCAGTTAGCATTGTGCTAGCTGGGCTACGATTTAAAACCGTGCTCCTTAAAACGGAGGTTTTGGAGTTTAACACGCAGCTGCGCACGAAGTTTAACGTGATTGCTGTGTCAGAAATGAGACAGGATCAGCTGATTCCTAGTTACTGGGGTTAAACTGCCTGGAAGCCGGAAGTACGCTGTTTTGAGTTTTACCCCAGCAGATGCAGTCGTAATTCAACAGTCTTAACGCATTTCAGGATTTTGACGGGATACTTTTTATGACTCTTGTGGCTAAATGCGCTCTAAGTGCCAAAACACTTTGGAAATGTAAAGTACATTTTAATAAAACGCAAATAATGTTGAAATATCATGAAATAGTCTAGGCTACTTTTGTGGAAATCTGAATCTGAAATCGTATCCAGTAGGCTATGCTATTTATAACATTAAATCAGTCAATCAATCAATTGTCACGAATTAAATAGAACATTACACGGAGGAGCAAAAATAAGCCTTTTAATCGCCACACTTCAGCCCAACTATGGACAAATTATGCTGGGCACTAAACCCACATTACATGGCTCCGTGCGCATTCCAGCCTTTACGAATCCATGTGGGACTAGGCTACGTATTTTGTCAGCCTAAACAAGCCTACACCATGGCCAGGCAAAATGCATCTGTGCTGTGTAGGCTACATAATGTCACAACTGTCTTTAATGCCTGTGAAATGCATGTTAGTGTGTCGGATAGGGGCAGACGTTTTCAAATCATACTGCTCCCCGAGCGCCGCTGGTTGGTTGGTTCTCTCACGGGATGAAACAAGTACCTATTATATGGCTCTGACCTATTCCATTCTATTCTATTCTATTCTATTCTATTCTATTCTATTCTATTTTATTCTATTCTATGTAAGGGATAATCAACGACGCGCCCTGTGCGTTTCTAGGAAAATGATGCACGTATAGCCTATCGAAGTGTAAAGTCCCCTCCGCCTGCGGCGTCGGGTCCTTATTACCACTTCGAACGTGCATTATTTTCCTATAAACGCACGGCGCGTCGTTGATTATCCCTTACATATTCTATTCATTCAGTCATTGAATGAATGAAAGCGCCTCCCGGGTGGAAATCCCTTTCAACGACATGAAACGTAATAGTGAACCTTCAAATATAATAATATTTCAGTGCCCATCCGTCTCTACATTTAGCAACATCACCAAACAGTCCAAAAGTAAATTAAACCCCAAACTAAACTGAAAACTACTGCTTTTAATAGCCTGCCGGTGCCGCTAACAAAACGCATGTCTCTCTGGTCTCACAATAAAACGCACGTAACAAAAGTTCTTGCCTGGAAGTCTGCCTCAAATAAATGCTTTGCGCAGCCTAAGTAGCCTAAATAAAGACCATAATCGAGGGTTGATGGTACGATCTACCGTGCGTTAAGCTATTTTACGAATAGGCCTACTCGTTCTTTGTACATTTGTAGTTAGGCATTTGCCAACTTAAGCAACTGCTATCTTGTAGCCTTTATTGTAGCCTACTGTGTAATAAGTCCAAACTAGCCAACAGTGTGTGTATGTGTCGGTTTATGAAGCGTAAGCTGTCACCTATCTTGCTATCCTGCAAACTATGGTTTAGTCTACCGCAAAACCATGTCCTTTCCGAGATTAGACTAACACGCATTAAATGCGCCCTCTAGTGGGTGATTTGAATTTCCTTGAAGACACAGCAATTGAGATCAAGGTAAAACGCAGCAGCAGGTTAAACCACAGGTGCATATGACACAGCAATGGATCTTTAGTCGTCACGTGACTTCTTGCGTCCCCACCGAGTTTAAAACCGTGTTAAACTCCAAACTAGCGACAGAGCAATTGCCCCAACGTGTCTTCACTTTTCCTTCGTAGCTTGAAATTGGAAGGTCTTAGAAGCTTGAAACCAAGCGCATACAACACAAAGGGCCTCAATGAGCTACTGGCCGCTCACTGGTGGCTCCAGCTCACGCGGTTCAGTCGCATCATTCACTCTGATGTGGTGTTCATGAAGTTGGGTGTTGAGGTGCATGTACTGCATTGTGACAGAAAGTCACTTTACAACATCTTACAAGCCCAAAGTGGATTTTGAAAAAAGTTTCCACAAGCGCATGTTTTGGCCGTCTCAGCCAACTGTCATGAAATATGAAAAGTAAACGTGTCTTCACTTTTCCTTCATAGCTTGAAATTGGAAGGTCTTAGAAGCTTGAAACCAAGCGCATACAACACAAAGGGCCTCAATGAGCTACTGGCCGCTCACTGGTGGCTCCAGCGCACGCGGTTCAGTCGCATCATTCACTCTGATGTGGTGTTCATGAAGTTGGGTGTTGAGGTGCATGTACTGCATTGTGACAGAAAGTCACTTTACAACATCTTACAAGCCCAAAGTGGATTTTGAAAAAAGTTTCCACGAGCGCATGTTTTGGCCGTCTCAGCCAACTGTCATGAAATATGAAAAGTAAACGTGTCTTCACTTTTCCTTCATAGCTTGAAATTGGAAGGTCTTAGAAGCTTGAAACCAAGCGCATACAACACAAAGGGCCTCAATGAGCTACTGGCCGCTCACTGGTGGCTCCAGCGCACGCGGTTCAGTCGCATCATTCACTCTGATGTGGTGTTCATGAAGTTGGGTGTTGAGGTGCATGTACTGCATTGTGACAGAAAGTCACTTTACAACATCTTACAAGCCCAAAGTGGATTTTGAAAAAAGTTTCCACGAGCGCATGTTTTGGCCGTCTCAGCCAACTGTCATGAAATATGAAAAGTAAACGTGTCTTCACTTTTCCTTCGTAGCTTGAAATTGGAAGGTCTTAGAAGCTTGAAACCAAGCGCATACAACACAAAGGGCCTCAATGAGCTACTGGCCGCTCACTGGTGGCTCCAGCGCACGCGGTTCAGTCGCATCATTCACTCTGATGTGGTGTTCATGAAGTTGGGTGTTGAGGTGCATGTACTGCATTGTGACAGAAAGTCACTTTACAACATCTTACAAGCCCAAAGTGGATTTTGAAAAAAGTTTCCACGAGCGCATGTTTTGGCCGTCTCAGCCAACTGTCATGAAATATGAAAAGTAAACGTGTCTTCACTTTTCCTTCATAGCTTGAAATTGGAAGGTCTTAGAAGCTTGAAACCAAGCGCATACAACACAAAGGGCCTCAATGAGCTACTGGCCGCTCACTGGTGGCTCCAGCGCACGCGGTTCAGTCGCATCATTCACTCTGATGTGGTGTTCATGAAGTTGGGTGTTGAGGTGCATGTACTGCATTGTGACAGAAAGTCACTTTACAACATCTTACAAGCCCAAAGTGGATTTTGAAAAAAGTTTCCACGAGCGCATGTTTTGGCCGTCTCAGCCAACTGTCATGAAATATGAAAAGTAAACGTGTCTTCACTTTTCCTTCATAGCTTGAAATTGGAAGGTCTTAGAAGCTTGAAACCAAGCGCATACAACACAAAGGGCCTCAATGAGCTACTGGCCGCTCACTGGTGGCTCCAGCTCACGCGGTTCAGTCGCATCATTCACTCTGATGTGGTGTTCATGAAGTTGGGTGTTGAGGTGCATGTACTGCATTGTGACAGAAAGTCACTTTACAACATCTTACAAGCCCAAAGTGGATTTTGAAAAAAGTTTCCACGAGCGCATGTTTTGGCCGTCTCAGCCAACTGTCATGAAATATGAAAAGTAAACGTGTCTTCACTTTTCCTTCGTAGCTTGAAATTGGAAGGTCTTAGAAGCTTGAAACCAAGCGCATACAACACAAAGGGCCTCAATGAGCTACTGGCCGCTCACTGGTGGCTCCAGCGCACGCGGTTCAGTCGCATCATTCACTCTGATGTGGTGTTCATGAAGTTGGGTGTTGAGGTGCATGTACTGCATTGTGACAGAAAGTCACTTTACAACATCTTACAAGCCCAAAGTGGATTTTGAAAAAAGTTTCCACGAGCGCATGTTTTGGCCGTCTCAGCCAACTGTCATGAAATATGAAAAGTAAACGTGTCTTCACTTTTCCTTCATAGCTTGAAATTGGAAGGTCTTAGAAGCTTGAAACCAAGCGCATACAACACAAAGGGCCTCAATGAGCTACTGGCCGCTCACTGGTGGCTCCAGCGCACGCGGTTCAGTCGCATCATTCACTCTGATGTGGTGTTCATGAAGTTGGGTGTTGAGGTGCATGTACTGCATTGTGACAGAAAGTCACTTTACAACATCTTCAGGCCCAAAGTGGATTTTGAAAAAAGTTTCCACGAGCGCATGTTTTGGCCGTCTCAGCCAACTGTCATGAAATATGAAAAGTAAACGTGTCTTCACTTTTCCTTCGTAGCTTGAAATTGGAAGGTCTTAGAAGCTTGAAACCAAGCGCATACAACACAAAGGGCCTCAATGAGCTACTGGCCGCTCACTGGTGGCTCCAGCGCACGCGGTTCAGTCGCATCATTCACTCTGATGTGGTGTTCATGAAGTTGGGTGTTGAGGTGCATGTACTGCATTGTGACAGAAAGTCACTTTACAACATCTTACAAGCCCAAAGTGGATTTTGAAAAAAGTTTCCACGAGCGCATGTTTTGGCCGTCTCAGCCAACTGTCATGAAATATGAAAAGTAAACGTGTCTTCACTTTTCCTTCATAGCTTGAAATTGGAAGGTCTTAGAAGCTTGAAACAAGCGCATACAACACAAAGGGCCTCAATGAGCTACTGGCCGCTCACTGGTGGCTCCAGCGCACGCGGTTCAGTCGCATCATTCACTCTGATGTGGTGTTCATGAAGTTGGGTGTTGAGGTGCATGTACTGCATTGTGACAGAAAGTCACTTTACAACATCTTACAAGCCCAAAGTGGATTTTGAAAAAAGTTTCCACGAGCGCATGTTTTGGCCGTCTCAGCCAACTGTCATGAAATATGAAAAGTAAACGTGTCTTCACTTTTCCTTCATAGCTTGAAATTGGAAGGTCTTAGAAGCTTGAAACCAAGCGCATACAACACAAAGGGCCTCAATGAGCTACTGGCCGCTCACTGGTGGCTCCAGCGCACGCGGTTCAGTCGCATCATTCACTCTGATGTGGTGTTCATGAAGTTGGGTGTTGAGGTGCATGTACTGCATTGTGACAGAAAGTCACTTTACAACATCTTACAAGCCCAAAGTGGATTTTGAAAAAAGTTTCCACGAGCGCATGTTTTGGCCGTCTCAGCCAACTGTCATGAAATATGAAAAGTAAACGTGTCTTCACTTTTCCTTCATAGCTTGAAATTGGAAGGTCTTAGAAGCTTGAAACCAAGCGCATACAACACAAAGGGCCTCAATGAGCTACTGGCCGCTCACTGGTGGCTCCAGCGCACGCGGTTCAGTCGCATCATTCACTCTGATGTGGTGTTCATGAAGTTGGGTGTTGAGGTGCATGTACTGCATTGTGACAGAAAGTCACTTTACAACATCTTACAAGCCCAAAGTGGATTTTGAAAAAAGTTTCCACGAGCGCATGTTTTGGCCGTCTCAGCCAACTGTCATGAAATATGAAAAGTAAACGTGTCTTCACTTTTCCTTCATAGCTTGAAATTGGAAGGTCTTAGAAGCTTGAAACCAAGCGCATACAACACAAAGGGCCTCAATGAGCTACTGGCCGCTCACTGGTGGCTCCAGCGCACGCGGTTCAGTCGCATCATTCACTCTGATGTGGTGTTCATGAAGTTGGGTGTTGAGGTGCATGTACTGCATTGTGACAGAAAGTCACTTTACAACATCTTACAAGCCCAAAGTGGATTTTGAAAAAAGTTTCCACGAGCGCATGTTTTGGCCGTCTCAGCCAACTGTCATGAAATATGAAAAGTAAACGTGTCTTCACTTTTCCTTCATAGCTTGAAATTGGAAGGTCTTAGAAGCTTGAAACCAAGCGCATACAACACAAAGGGCCTCAATGAGCTACTGGCCGCTCACTGGTGGCTCCAGCGCACGCGGTTCAGTCGCATCATTCACTCTGATGTGGTGTTCATGAAGTTGGGTGTTGAGGTGCATGTACTGCATTGTGACAGAAAGTCACTTTACAACATCTTACAAGCCCAAAGTGGATTTTGAAAAAAGTTTCCACGAGCGCATGTTTTGGCCGTCTCAGCCAACTGTCATGAAATATGAAAAGTAAACGTGTCTTCACTTTTCCTTCATAGCTTGAAATTGGAAGGTCTTAGAAGCTTGAAACCAAGCGCATACAACACAAAGGGCCTCAATGAGCTACTGGCCGCTCACTGGTGGCTCCAGCGCACGCGGTTCAGTCGCATCATTCACTCTGATGTGGTGTTCATGAAGTTGGGTGTTGAGGTGCATGTACTGCATTGTGACAGAAAGTCACTTTACAACATCTTACAAGCCCAAAGTGGATTTTGAAAAAAGTTTCCACGAGCGCATGTTTTGGCCGTCTCAGCCAACTGTCATGAAATATGAAAAGTAAACGTGTCTTCACTTTTCCTTCATAGCTTGAAATTGGAAGGTCTTAGAAGCTTGAAACCAAGCGCATACAACACAAAGGGCCTCAATGAGCTACTGGCCGCTCACTGGTGGCTCCAGCGCACGCGGTTCAGTCGCATCATTCACTCTGATGTGGTGTTCATGAAGTTGGGTGTTGAGGTGCATGTACTGCATTGTGACAGAAAGTCACTTTACAACATCTTACAAGCCCAAAGTGGATTTTGAAAAAAGTTTCCACGAGCGCATGTTTTGGCCGTCTCAGCCAACTGTCATGAAATATGAAAAGTAAACGTGTCTTCACTTTTCCTTCATAGCTTGAAATTGGAAGGTCTTAGAAGCTTGAAACCAAGCGCATACAACACAAAGGGCCTCAATGAGCTACTGGCCGCTCACTGGTGGCTCCAGCGCACGCGGTTCAGTCGCATCATTCACTCTGATGTGGTGTTCATGAAGTTGGGTGTTGAGGTGCATGTACTGCATTGTGACAGAAAGTCACTTTACAACATCTTACAAGCCCAAAGTGGATTTTGAAAAAAGTTTCCACGAGCGCATGTTTTGGCCGTCTCAGCCAACTGTCATGAAATATGAAAAGTAAACGTGTCTTCACTTTTCCTTCATAGCTTGAAATTGGAAGGTCTTAGAAGCTTGAAACCAAGCGCATACAACACAAAGGGCCTCAATGAGCTACTGGCCGCTCACTGGTGGCTCCAGCGCACGCGGTTCAGTCGCATCATTCACTCTGATGTGGTGTTCATGAAGTTGGGTGTTGAGGTGCATGTACTGCATTGTGACAGAAAGTCACTTTACAACATCTTACAAGCCCAAAGTGGATTTTGAAAAAAGTTTCCACGAGCGCATGTTTTGGCCGTCTCAGCCAACTGTCATGAAATATGAAAAGTAAACGTGTCTTCACTTTTCCTTCATAGCTTGAAATTGGAAGGTCTTAGAAGCTTGAAACCAAGCGCATACAACACAAAGGGCCTCAATGAGCTACTGGCCGCTCACTGGTGGCTCCAGCGCACGCGGTTCAGTCGCATCATTCACTCTGATGTGGTGTTCATGAAGTTGGGTGTTGAGGTGCATGTACTGCATTGTGACAGAAAGTCACTTTACAACATCTTACAAGCCCAAAGTGGATTTTGAAAAAAGTTTCCACGAGCGCATGTTTTGGCCGTCTCAGCCAACTGTCATGAAATATGAAAAGTAAACGTGTCTTCACTTTTCCTTCATAGCTTGAAATTGGAAGGTCTTAGAAGCTTGAAACCAAGCGCATACAACACAAAGGGCCTCAATGAGCTACTGGCCGCTCACTGGTGGCTCCAGCGCACGCGGTTCAGTCGCATCATTCACTCTGATGTGGTGTTCATGAAGTTGGGTGTTGAGGTGCATGTACTGCATTGTGACAGAAAGTCACTTTACAACATCTTACAAGCCCAAAGTGGATTTTGAAAAAAGTTTCCACGAGCGCATGTTTTGGCCGTCTCAGCCAACTGTCATGAAATATGAAAAGTAAACGTGTCTTCACTTTTCCTTCATAGCTTGAAATTGGAAGGTCTTAGAAGCTTGAAACCAAGCGCATACAACACAAAGGGCCTCAATGAGCTACTGGCCGCTCACTGGTGGCTCCAGCGCACGCGGTTCAGTCGCATCATTCACTCTGATGTGGTGTTCATGAAGTTGGGTGTTGAGGTGCATGTACTGCATTGTGACAGAAAGTCACTTTACAACATCTTACAAGCCCAAAGTGGATTTTGAAAAAAGTTTCCACGAGCGCATGTTTTGGCCGTCTCAGCCAACTGTCATGAAATATGAAAAGTAAACGTGTCTTCACTTTTCCTTCATAGCTTGAAATTGGAAGGTCTTAGAAGCTTGAAACCAAGCGCATACAACACAAAGGGCCTCAATGAGCTACTGGCCGCTCACTGGTGGCTCCAGCGCACGCGGTTCAGTCGCATCATTCACTCTGATGTGGTGTTCATGAAGTTGGGTGTTGAGGTGCATGTACTGCATTGTGACAGAAAGTCACTTTACAACATCTTACAAGCCCAAAGTGGATTTTGAAAAAAGTTTCCACGAGCGCTTGTTTTGGCCGTCTCAGCCAACTGTCATGAAATATGAAAAGTAAACGTGTCTTCACTTTTCCTTCATAGCTTGAAATTGGAAGGTCTTAGAAGCTTGAAACCAAGCGCATACAACACAAAGGGCCTCAATGAGCTACTGGCCGCTCACTGGTGGCTCCAGCGCACGCGGTTCAGTCGCATCATTCACTCTGATGTGGTGTTCATGAAGTTGGGTGTTGAGGTGCATGTACTGCATTGTGACAGAAAGTCACTTTACAACATCTTACAAGCCCAAAGTGGATTTTGAAAAAAGTTTCCACGAGCGCATGTTTTGGCCGTCTCAGCCAACTGTCATGAAATATGAAAAGTAAACGTGTCTTCACTTTTCCTTCATAGCTTGAAATTGGAAGGTCTTAGAAGCTTGAAACCAAGCGCATACAACACAAAGGGCCTCAATGAGCTACTGGCCGCTCACTGGTGGCTCCAGCGCACGCGGTTCAGTCGCATCATTCACTCTGATGTGGTGTTCATGAAGTTGGGTGTTGAGGTGCATGTACTGCATTGTGACAGAAAGTCACTTTACAACATCTTACAAGCCCAAAGTGGATTTTGAAAAAAGTTTCCACGAGCGCATGTTTTGGCCGTCTCAGCCAACTGTCATGAAATATGAAAAGTAAACGTGTCTTCACTTTTCCTTCATAGCTTGAAATTGGAAGGTCTTAGAAGCTTGAAACCAAGCGCATACAACACAAAGGGCCTCAATGAGCTACTGGCCGCTCACTGGTGGCTCCAGCGCACGCGGTTCAGTCGCATCATTCACTCTGATGTGGTGTTCATGAAGTTGGGTGTTGAGGTGCATGTACTGCATTGTGACAGAAAGTCACTTTACAACATCTTACAAGCCCAAAGTGGATTTTGAAAAAAGTTTCCACGAGCGCATGTTTTGGCCGTCTCAGCCAACTGTCATGAAATATGAAAAGTAAACGTGTCTTCACTTTTCCTTCATAGCTTGAAATTGGAAGGTCTTAGAAGCTTGAAACCAAGCGCATACAACACAAAGGGCCTCAATGAGCTACTGGCCGCTCACTGGTGGCTCCAGCGCACGCGGTTCAGTCGCATCATTCACTCTGATGTGGTGTTCATGAAGTTGGGTGTTGAGGTGCATGTACTGCATTGTGACAGAAAGTCACTTTACAACATCTTACAAGCCCAAAGTGGATTTTGAAAAAAGTTTCCACGAGCGCATGTTTTGGCCGTCTCAGCCAACTGTCATGAAATATGAAAAGTAAACGTGTCTTCACTTTTCCTTCATAGCTTGAAATTGGAAGGTCTTAGAAGCTTGAAACCAAGCGCATACAACACAAAGGGCCTCAATGAGCTACTGGCCGCTCACTGGTGGCTCCAGCGCACGCGGTTCAGTCGCATCATTCACTCTGATGTGGTGTTCATGAAGTTGGGTGTTGAGGTGCATGTACTGCATTGTGACAGAAAGTCACTTTACAACATCTTACAAGCCCAAAGTGGATTTTGAAAAAAGTTTCCACGAGCGCATGTTTTGGCCGTCTCAGCCAACTGTCATGAAATATGAAAAGTAAACGTGTCTTCACTTTTCCTTCATAGCTTGAAATTGGAAGGTCTTAGAAGCTTGAAACCAAGCGCATACAACACAAAGGGCCTCAATGAGCTACTGGCCGCTCACTGGTGGCTCCAGCGCACGCGGTTCAGTCGCATCATTCACTCTGATGTGGTGTTCATGAAGTTGGGTGTTGAGGTGCATGTACTGCATTGTGACAGAAAGTCACTTTACAACATCTTACAAGCCCAAAGTGGATTTTGAAAAAAGTTTCCACGAGCGCATGTTTTGGCCGTCTCAGCCAACTGTCATGAAATATGAAAAGTAAACGTGTCTTCACTTTTCCTTCATAGCTTGAAATTGGAAGGTCTTAGAAGCTTGAAACCAAGCGCATACAACACAAAGGGCCTCAATGAGCTACTGGCCGCTCACTGGTGGCTCCAGCGCACGCGGTTCAGTCGCATCATTCACTCTGATGTGGTGTTCATGAAGTTGGGTGTTGAGGTGCATGTACTGCATTGTGACAGAAAGTCACTTTACAACATCTTACAAGCCCAAAGTGGATTTTGAAAAAAGTTTCCACGAGCGCATGTTTTGGCCGTCTCAGCCAACTGTCATGAAATATGAAAAGTAAACGTGTCTTCACTTTTCCTTCATAGCTTGAAATTGGAAGGTCTTAGAAGCTTGAAACCAAGCGCATACAACACAAAGGGCCTCAATGAGCTACTGGCCGCTCACTGGTGGCTCCAGCGCACGCGGTTCAGTCGCATCATTCACTCTGATGTGGTGTTCATGAAGTTGGGTGTTGAGGTGCATGTACTGCATTGTGACAGAAAGTCACTTTACAACATCTTACAAGCCCAAAGTGGATTTTGAAAAAAGTTTCCACGAGCGCATGTTTTGGCCGTCTCAGCCAACTGTCATGAAATATGAAAAGTAAACGTGTCTTCACTTTTCCTTCATAGCTTGAAATTGGAAGGTCTTAGAAGCTTGAAACCAAGCGCATACAACACAAAGGGCCTCAATGAGCTACTGGCCGCTCACTGGTGGCTCCAGCGCACGCGGTTCAGTCGCATCATTCACTCTGATGTGGTGTTCATGAAGTTGGGTGTTGAGGTGCATGTACTGCATTGTGACAGAAAGTCACTTTACAACATCTTACAAGCCCAAAGTGGATTTTGAAAAAAGTTTCCACGAGCGCATGTTTTGGCCGTCTCAGCCAACTGTCATGAAATATGAAAAGTAAACGTGTCTTCACTTTTCCTTCATAGCTTGAAATTGGAAGGTCTTAGAAGCTTGAAACCAAGCGCATACAACACAAAGGGCCTCAATGAGCTACTGGCCGCTCACTGGTGGCTCCAGCGCACGCGGTTCAGTCGCATCATTCACTCTGATGTGGTGTTCATGAAGTTGGGTGTTGAGGTGCATGTACTGCATTGTGACAGAAAGTCACTTTACAACATCTTACAAGCCCAAAGTGGATTTTGAAAAAAGTTTCCACGAGCGCATGTTTTGGCCGTCTCAGCCAACTGTCATGAAATATGAAAAGTAAACGTGTCTTCACTTTTCCTTCATAGCTTGAAATTGGAAGGTCTTAGAAGCTTGAAACCAAGCGCATACAACACAAAGGGCCTCAATGAGCTACTGGCCGCTCACTGGTGGCTCCAGCGCACGCGGTTCAGTCGCATCATTCACTCTGATGTGGTGTTCATGAAGTTGGGTGTTGAGGTGCATGTACTGCATTGTGACAGAAAGTCACTTTACAACATCTTACAAGCCCAAAGTGGATTTTGAAAAAAGTTTCCACGAGCGCATGTTTTGGCCGTCTCAGCCAACTGTCATGAAATATGAAAAGTAAACGTGTCTTCACTTTTCCTTCATAGCTTGAAATTGGAAGGTCTTAGAAGCTTGAAACCAAGCGCATACAACACAAAGGGCCTCAATGAGCTACTGGCCGCTCACTGGTGGCTCCAGCGCACGCGGTTCAGTCGCATCATTCACTCTGATGTGGTGTTCATGAAGTTGGGTGTTGAGGTGCATGTACTGCATTGTGACAGAAAGTCACTTTACAACATCTTACAAGCCCAAAGTGGATTTTGAAAAAAGTTTCCACGAGCGCATGTTTTGGCCGTCTCAGCCAACTGTCATGAAATATGAAAAGTAAACGTGTCTTCACTTTTCCTTCATAGCTTGAAATTGGAAGGTCTTAGAAGCTTGAAACCAAGCGCATACAACACAAAGGGCCTCAATGAGCTACTGGCCGCTCACTGGTGGCTCCAGCGCACGCGGTTCAGTCGCATCATTCACTCTGATGTGGTGTTCATGAAGTTGGGTGTTGAGGTGCATGTACTGCATTGTGACAGAAAGTCACTTTACAACATCTTACAAGCCCAAAGTGGATTTTGAAAAAAGTTTCCACGAGCGCATGTTTTGGCCGTCTCAGCCAACTGTCATGAAATATGAAAAGTAAACGTGTCTTCACTTTTCCTTCATAGCTTGAAATTGGAAGGTCTTAGAAGCTTGAAACCAAGCGCATACAACACAAAGGGCCTCAATGAGCTACTGGCCGCTCACTGGTGGCTCCAGCGCACGCGGTTCAGTCGCATCATTCACTCTGATGTGGTGTTCATGAAGTTGGGTGTTGAGGTGCATGTACTGCATTGTGACAGAAAGTCACTTTACAACATCTTACAAGCCCAAAGTGGATTTTGAAAAAAGTTTCCACGAGCGCATGTTTTGGCCGTCTCAGCCAACTGTCATGAAATATGAAAAGTAAACGTGTCTTCACTTTTCCTTCATAGCTTGAAATTGGAAGGTCTTAGAAGCTTGAAACCAAGCGCATACAACACAAAGGGCCTCAATGAGCTACTGGCCGCTCACTGGTGGCTCCAGCGCACGCGGTTCAGTCGCATCATTCACTCTGATGTGGTGTTCATGAAGTTGGGTGTTGAGGTGCATGTACTGCATTGTGACAGAAAGTCACTTTACAACATCTTACAAGCCCAAAGTGGATTTTGAAAAAAGTTTCCACGAGCGCATGTTTTGGCCGTCTCAGCCAACTGTCATGAAATATGAAAAGTAAACGTGTCTTCACTTTTCCTTCATAGCTTGAAATTGGAAGGTCTTAGAAGCTTGAAACCAAGCGCATACAACACAAAGGGCCTCAATGAGCTACTGGCCGCTCACTGGTGGCTCCAGCGCACGCGGTTCAGTCGCATCATTCACTCTGATGTGGTGTTCATGAAGTTGGGTGTTGAGGTGCATGTACTGCATTGTGACAGAAAGTCACTTTACAACATCTTACAAGCCCAAAGTGGATTTTGAAAAAAGTTTCCACGAGCGCATGTTTTGGCCGTCTCAGCCAACTGTCATGAAATATGAAAAGTAAACGTGTCTTCACTTTTCCTTCATAGCTTGAAATTGGAAGGTCTTAGAAGCTTGAAACCAAGCGCATACAACACAAAGGGCCTCAATGAGCTACTGGCCGCTCACTGGTGGCTCCAGCGCACGCGGTTCAGTCGCATCATTCACTCTGATGTGGTGTTCATGAAGTTGGGTGTTGAGGTGCATGTACTGCATTGTGACAGAAAGTCACTTTACAACATCTTACAAGCCCAAAGTGGATTTTGAAAAAAGTTTCCACGAGCGCATGTTTTGGCCGTCTCAGCCAACTGTCATGAAATATGAAAAGTAAACGTGTCTTCACTTTTCCTTCATAGCTTGAAATTGGAAGGTCTTAGAAGCTTGAAACCAAGCGCATACAACACAAAGGGCCTCAATGAGCTACTGGCCGCTCACTGGTGGCTCCAGCGCACGCGGTTCAGTCGCATCATTCACTCTGATGTGGTGTTCATGAAGTTGGGTGTTGAGGTGCATGTACTGCATTGTGACAGAAAGTCACTTTACAACATCTTACAAGCCCAAAGTGGATTTTGAAAAAAGTTTCCACGAGCGCATGTTTTGACCGTCTCAGCCAACTGTCATGAAATATGAAAAGTAAACGTGTCTTCACTTTTCCTTCATAGCTTGAAATTGGAAGGTCTTAGAAGCTTGAAACCAAGCGCATACAACACAAAGGGCCTCAATGAGCTACTGGCCGCTCACTGGTGGCTCCAGCGCACGCGGTTCAGTCGCATCATTCACTCTGATGTGGTGTTCATGAAGTTGGGTGTTGAGGTGCATGTACTGCATTGTGACAGAAAGTCACTTTACAACATCTTACAAGCCCAAAGTGGATTTTGAAAAAAGTTTCCACGAGCGCATGTTTTGGCCGTCTCAGCCAACTGTCATGAAATATGAAAAGTAAACGTGTCTTCACTTTTCCTTCATAGCTTGAAATTGGAAGGTCTTAGAAGCTTGAAACCAAGCGCATACAACACAAAGGGCCTCAATGAGCTACTGGCCGCTCACTGGTGGCTCCAGCGCACGCGGTTCAGTCGCATCATTCACTCTGATGTGGTGTTCATGAAGTTGGGTGTTGAGGTGCATGTACTGCATTGTGACAGAAAGTCACTTTACAACATCTTACAAGCCCAAAGTGGATTTTGAAAAAAGTTTCCACGAGCGCTTGTTTTGGCCGTCTCAGCCAACTGTCATGAAATATGAAAAGTAAACGTGTCTTCACTTTTCCTTCATAGCTTGAAATTGGAAGGTCTTAGAAGCTTGAAACCAAGCGCATACAACACAAAGGGCCTCAATGAGCTACTGGCCGCTCACTGGTGGCTCCAGCGCACGCGGTTCAGTCGCATCATTCACTCTGATGTGGTGTTCATGAAGTTGGGTGTTGAGGTGCATGTACTGCATTGTGACAGAAAGTCACTTTACAACATCTTACAAGCCCAAAGTGGATTTTGAAAAAAGTTTCCACGAGCGCATGTTTTGGCCGTCTCAGCCAACTGTCATGAAATATGAAAAGTAAACGTGTCTTCACTTTTCCTTCATAGCTTGAAATTGGAAGGTCTTAGAAGCTTGAAACCAAGCGCATACAACACAAAGGAACTCAATGAGCTACTGGCCGCTCACTGGTGGCTCCAGCGCACGCGGTTCAGTCGCATTATTCACTCTGATGTGGTGTTCATGAAGTTGGGTGTTGAGGTGCATGTACTGCATTGTGACAGAAAGTCACTTTACAACATCTTACAAGCCCAAAGTGGATTTTGAAAAAAGTTTCCACGAGCGCATGTTTTGGCCGTCTCAGCCAACTGTCATGAAATATGAAAAGTAAACGTGTCTTCACTTTTCCTTCATAGCTTGAAATTGGAAGGTCTTAGAAGCTTGAAACCAAGCGCATACAACACAAAGGGCCTCAATGAGCTACTGGCCGCTCACTGGTGGCTCCAGCGCACGCGGTTCAGTCGCATCATTCACTCTGATGTGGTGTTCATGAAGTTGGGTGTTGAGGTGCATGTACTGCATTGTGACAGAAAGTCACTTTACAACATCTTACAAGCCCAAAGTGGATTTTGAAAAAAGTTTCCACGAGCGCATGTTTTGGCCGTCTCAGCCAACTGTCATGAAACATGAAAAGTAAACGTGTCTTCACTTTTCCTTCATAGCTTGAAATTGGAAGGTCTTAGAAGCTTGAAACCAAGCGCATACAACACAAAGGGCCTCAATGAGCTACTGGCCGCTCACTGGTGGCTCCAGCGCACGCGGTTCAGTCGCATCATTCACTCTGATGTGGTGTTCATGAAGTTGGGTGTTGAGGTGCATGTACTGCATTGTGACAGAAAGTCACTTTACAACATCTTACAAGCCCAAAGTGGATTTTGAAAAAAGTTTCCACGAGCGCATGTTTTGGCCGTCTCAGCCAACTGTCATGAAACATGAAAAGTAAACGTGTCTTCACTTTTCCTTCATAGCTTGAAATTGGAAGGTCTTAGAAGCTTGAAACCAAGCGCATACAACACAAAGGGCCTCAATGAGCTACTGGCCGCTCACTGGTGGCTCCAGCGCACGCGGTTCAGTCGCATCATTCACTCTGATGTGGTGTTCATGAAGTTGGGTGTTGAGGTGCATGTACTGCATTGTGACAGAAAGTCACTTTACAACATCTTACAAGCCCAAAGTGGATTTTGAAAAAAGTTTCCACGAGCGCATGTTTTGGCCGTCTCAGCCAACTGTCATGAAATATGAAAAGTAAACGTGTCTTCACTTTTCCTTCATAGCTTGAAATTGGAAGGTCTTAGAAGCTTGAAACCAAGCGCATACAACACAAAGGGCCTCAATGAGCTACTGGCCGCTCACTGGTGGCTCCAGCGCACGCGGTTCAGTCGCATCATTCACTCTGATGTGGTGTTCATGAAGTTGGGTGTTGAGGTGCATGTACTGCATTGTGACAGAAAGTCACTTTACAACATCTTACAAGCCCAAAGTGGATTTTGAAAAAAGTTTCCACGAGCGCATGTTTTGACCGTCTCAGCCAACTGTCATGAAATATGAAAAGTAAACGTGTCTTCACTTTTCCTTCATAGCTTGAAATTGGAAGGTCTTAGAAGCTTGAAACCAAGCGCATACAACACAAAGGGCCTCAATGAGCTACTGGCCGCTCACTGGTGGCTCCAGCGCACGCGGTTCAGTCGCATCATTCACTCTGATGTGGTGTTCATGAAGTTGGGTGTTGAGGTGCATGTACTGCATTGTGACAGAAAGTCACTTTACAACATCTTACAAGCCCAAAGTGGATTTTGAAAAAAGTTTCCACGAGCGCATGTTTTGGCCGTCTCAGCCAACTGTCATGAAATATGAAAAGTAAACGTGTCTTCACTTTTCCTTCATAGCTTGAAATTGGAAGGTCTTAGAAGCTTGAAACCAAGCGCATACAACACAAAGGGCCTCAATGAGCTACTGGCCGCTCACTGGTGGCTCCAGCGCACGCGGTTCAGTCGCATCATTCACTCTGATGTGGTGTTCATGAAGTTGGGTGACGAGGTGCATGTACTGCATTGTGACAGAAAGTCACTTTACAACATCTTACAAGCCCAAAGTGGATTTTGAAAAAAGTTTCCACGAGCGCATGTTTTGGCCGTCTCAGCCAACTGTCATGAAATATGAAAAGTAAACGTGTCTTCACTTTTCCTTCATAGCTTGAAATTGGAAGGTCTTAGAAGCTTGAAACCAAGCGCATACAACACAAAGGGCCTCAATGAGCTACTGGCCGCTCACTGGTGGCTCCAGCGCACGCGGTTCAGTCGCATCATTCACTCTGATGTGGTGTTCATGAAGTTGGGTGTTGAGGTGCATGTACTGCATTGTGACAGAAAGTCACTTTACAACATCTTACAAGCCCAAAGTGGATTTTGAAAAAAGTTTCCACGAGCGCATGTTTTGGCCGTCTCAGCCAACTGTCATGAAATATGAAAAGTAAACGTGTCTTCACTTTTCCTTCATAGCTTGAAATTGGAAGGTCTTAGAAGCTTGAAACCAAGCGCATACAACACAAAGGGCCTCAATGAGCTACTGGCCGCTCACTGGTGGCTCCAGCGCACGCGGTTCAGTCGCATCATTCACTCTGATGTGGTGTTCATGAAGTTGGGTGTTGAGGTGCATGTACTGCATTGTGACAGAAAGTCACTTTACAACATCTTACAAGCCCAAAGTGGATTTTGAAAAAAGTTTCCACGAGCGCATGTTTTGGCCGTCTCAGCCAACTGTCATGAAATATGAAAAGTAAACGTGTCTTCACTTTTCCTTCATAGCTTGAAATTGGAAGGTCTTAGAAGCTTGAAACCAAGCGCATACAACACAAAGGGCCTCAATGAGCTACTGGCCGCTCACTGGTGGCTCCAGCGCACGCGGTTCAGTCGCATCATTCACTCTGATGTGGTGTTCATGAAGTTGGGTGTTGAGGTGCATGTACTGCATTGTGACAGAAAGTCACTTTACAACATCTTACAAGCCCAAAGTGGATTTTGAAAAAAGTTTCCACGAGCGCATGTTTTGGCCGTCTCAGCCAACTGTCATGAAATATGAAAAGTAAACGTGTCTTCACTTTTCCTTCATAGCTTGAAATTGGAAGGTCTTAGAAGCTTGAAACCAAGCGCATACAACACAAAGGGCCTCAATGAGCTACTGGCCGCTCACTGGTGGCTCCAGCGCACGCGGTTCAGTCGCATCATTCACTCTGATGTGGTGTTCATGAAGTTGGGTGTTGAGGTGCATGTACTGCATTGTGACAGAAAGTCACTTTACAACATCTTACAAGCCCAAAGTGGATTTTGAAAAAAGTTTCCACGAGCGCATGTTTTGACCGTCTCAGCCAACTGTCATGAAATATGAAAAGTAAACGTGTCTTCACTTTTCCTTCATAGCTTGAAATTGGAAGGTCTTAGAAGCTTGAAACCAAGCGCATACAACACAAAGGGCCTCAATGAGCTACTGGCCGCTCACTGGTGGCTCCAGCGCACGCGGTTCAGTCGCATCATTCACTCTGATGTGGTGTTCATGAAGTTGGGTGTTGAGGTGCATGTACTGCATTGTGACAGAAAGTCACTTTACAACATCTTACAAGCCCAAAGTGGATTTTGAAAAAAGTTTCCACGAGCGCATGTTTTGGCCGTCTCAGCCAACTGTCATGAAATATGAAAAGTAAACGTGTCTTCACTTTTCCTTCATAGCTTGAAATTGGAAGGTCTTAGAAGCTTGAAACCAAGCGCATACAACACAAAGGGCCTCAATGAGCTACTGGCCGCTCACTGGTGGCTCCAGCGCACGCGGTTCAGTCGCATCATTCACTCTGATGTGGTGTTCATGAAGTTGGGTGACGAGGTGCATGTACTGCATTGTGACAGAAAGTCACTTTACAACATCTTACAAGCCCAAAGTGGATTTTGAAAAAAGTTTCCACGAGCGCATGTTTTGGCCGTCTCAGCCAACTGTCATGAAATATGAAAAGTAAACGTGTCTTCACTTTTCCTTCATAGCTTGAAATTGGAAGGTCTTAGAAGCTTGAAACCAAGCGCATACAACACAAAGGGCCTCAATGAGCTACTGGCCGCTCACTGGTGGCTCCAGCGCACGCGGTTCAGTCGCATCATTCACTCTGATGTGGTGTTCATGAAGTTGGGTGTTGAGGTGCATGTACTGCATTGTGACAGAAAGTCACTTTACAACATCTTACAAGCCCAAAGTGGATTTTGAAAAAAGTTTCCACGAGCGCATGTTTTGGCCGTCTCAGCCAACTGTCATGAAATATGAAAAGTAAACGTGTCTTCACTTTTCCTTCATAGCTTGAAATTGGAAGGTCTTAGAAGCTTGAAACCAAGCGCATACAACACAAAGGGCCTCAATGAGCTACTGGCCGCTCACTGGTGGCTCCAGCGCACGCGGTTCAGTCGCATCATTCACTCTGATGTGGTGTTCATGAAGTTGGGTGTTGAGGTGCATGTACTGCATTGTGACAGAAAGTCACTTTACAACATCTTACAAGCCCAAAGTGGATTTTGAAAAAAGTTTCCACGAGCGCATGTTTTGACCGTCTCAGCCAACTGTCATGAAATATGAAAAGTAAACGTGTCTTCACTTTTCCTTCATAGCTTGAAATTGGAAGGTCTTAGAAGCTTGAAACCAAGCGCATACAACACAAAGGGCCTCAATGAGCTACTGGCCGCTCACTGGTGGCTCCAGCGCACGCGGTTCAGTCGCATCATTCACTCTGATGTGGTGTTCATGAAGTTGGGTGTTGAGGTGCATGTACTGCATTGTGACAGAAAGTCACTTTACAACATCTTACAAGCCCAAAGTGGATTTTGAAAAAAGTTTCCACGAGCGCATGTTTTGGCCGTCTCAGCCAACTGTCATGAAATATGAAAAGTAAACGTGTCTTCACTTTTCCTTCATAGCTTGAAATTGGAAGGTCTTAGAAGCTTGAAACCAAGCGCATACAACACAAAGGGCCTCAATGAGCTACTGGCCGCTCACTGGTGGCTCCAGCGCACGCGGTTCAGTCGCATCATTCACTCTGATGTGGTGTTCATGAAGTTGGGTGTTGAGGTGCATGTACTGCATTGTGACAGAAAGTCACTTTACAACATCTTACAAGCCCAAAGTGGATTTTGAAAAAAGTTTCCACGAGCGCATGTTTTGGCCGTCTCAGCCAACTGTCATGAAATATGAAAAGTAAACGTGTCTTCACTTTTCCTTCATAGCTTGAAATTGGAAGGTCTTAGAAGCTTGAAACCAAGCGCATACAACACAAAGGGCCTCAATGAGCTACTGGCCGCTCACTGGTGGCTCCAGCGCACGCGGTTCAGTCGCATCATTCACTCTGATGTGGTGTTCATGAAGTTGGGTGTTGAGGTGCATGTACTGCATTGTGACAGAAAGTCACTTTACAACATCTTACAAGCCCAAAGTGGATTTTGAAAAAAGTTTCCACGAGCGCATGTTTTGACCGTCTCAGCCAACTGTCATGAAATATGAAAAGTAAACGTGTCTTCACTTTTCCTTCATAGCTTGAAATTGGAAGGTCTTAGAAGCTTGAAACCAAGCGCATACAACACAAAGGGCCTCAATGAGCTACTGGCCGCTCACTGGTGGCTCCAGCGCACGCGGTTCAGTCGCATCATTCACTCTGATGTGGTGTTCATGAAGTTGGGTGTTGAGGTGCATGTACTGCATTGTGACAGAAAGTCACTTTACAACATCTTACAAGCCCAAAGTGGATTTTGAAAAAAGTTTCCACGAGCGCATGTTTTGGCCGTCTCAGCCAACTGTCATGAAATATGAAAAGTAAACGTGTCTTCACTTTTCCTTCATAGCTTGAAATTGGAAGGTCTTAGAAGCTTGAAACCAAGCGCATACAACACAAAGGGCCTCAATGAGCTACTGGCCGCTCACTGGTGGCTCCAGCGCACGCGGTTCAGTCGCATCATTCACTCTGATGTGGTGTTCATGAAGTTGGGTGACGAGGTGCATGTACTGCATTGTGACAGAAAGTCACTTTACAACATCTTACAAGCCCAAAGTGGATTTTGAAAAAAGTTTCCACGAGCGCATGTTTTGGCCGTCTCAGCCAACTGTCATGAAATATGAAAAGTAAACGTGTCTTCACTTTTCCTTCATAGCTTGAAATTGGAAGGTCTTAGAAGCTTGAAACCAAGCGCATACAACACAAAGGAACTCAATGAGCTACTGGCCGCTCACTGGTGGCTCCAGCGCACGCGGTTCAGTCGCATTATTCACTCTGATGTGGTGTTCATGAAGTTGGGTGTTGAGGTGCATGTACTGCATTGTGACAGAAAGTCACTTTACAACATCTTACAAGCCCAAAGTGGATTTTGAAAAAAGTTTCCACGAGCGCATGTTTTGGCCGTCTCAGCCAACTGTCATGAAATATGAAAAGTAAACGTGTCTTCACTTTTCCTTCATAGCTTGAAATTGGAAGGTCTTAGAAGCTTGAAACCAAGCGCATACAACACAAAGGGCCTCAATGAGCTACTGGCCGCTCACTGGTGGCTCCAGCGCACGCGGTTCAGTCGCATCATTCACTCTGATGTGGTGTTCATGAAGTTGGGTGACGAGGTGCATGTACTGCATTGTGACAGAAAGTCACTTTACAACATCTTACAAGCCCAAAGTGGATTTTGAAAAAAGTTTCCACGAGCGCATGTTTTGGCCGTCTCAGCCAACTGTCATGAAATATGAAAAGTAAACGTGTCTTCACTTTTCCTTCATAGCTTGAAATTGGAAGGTCTTAGAAGCTTGAAACCAAGCGCATACAACACAAAGGGCCTCAATGAGCTACTGGCCGCTCACTGGTGGCTCCAGCGCACGCGGTTCAGTCGCATCATTCACTCTGATGTGGTGTTCATGAAGTTGGGTGTTGAGGTGCATGTACTGCATTGTGACAGAAAGTCACTTTACAACATCTTACAAGCCCAAAGTGGATTTTGAAAAAAGTTTCCACGAGCGCATGTTTTGGCCGTCTCAGCCAACTGTCATGAAATATGAAAAGTAAACGTGTCTTCACTTTTCCTTCATAGCTTGAAATTGGAAGGTCTTAGAAGCTTGAAACCAAGCGCATACAACACAAAGGGCCTCAATGAGCTACTGGCCGCTCACTGGTGGCTCCAGCGCACGCGGTTCAGTCGCATCATTCACTCTGATGTGGTGTTCATGAAGTTGGGTGTTGAGGTGCATGTACTGCATTGTGACAGAAAGTCACTTTACAACATCTTACAAGCCCAAAGTGGATTTTGAAAAAAGTTTCCACGAGCGCATGTTTTGGCCGTCTCAGCCAACTGTCATGAAATATGAAAAGTAAACGTGTCTTCACTTTTCCTTCATAGCTTGAAATTGGAAGGTCTTAGAAGCTTGAAACCAAGCGCATACAACACAAAGGGCCTCAATGAGCTACTGGCCGCTCACTGGTGGCTCCAGCGCACGCGGTTCAGTCGCATCATTCACTCTGATGTGGTGTTCATGAAGTTGGGTGTTGAGGTGCATGTACTGCATTGTGACAGAAAGTCACTTTACAACATCTTACAAGCCCAAAGTGGATTTTGAAAAAAGTTTCCACGAGCGCATGTTTTGGCCGTCTCAGCCAACTGTCATGAAACATGAAAAGTAAACGTGTCTTCACTTTTCCTTCATAGCTTGAAATTGGAAGGTCTTAGAAGCTTGAAACCAAGCGCATACAACACAAAGGGCCTCAATGAGCTACTGTCCGCTCACTGGTGGCTCCAGCGCACGCGGTTCAGTCGCATCATTCACTCTGATGTGGTGTTCATGAAGTTGGGTGTTGAGGTGCATGTACTGCATTGTGACAGAAAGTCACTTTACAACATCTTACAAGCCCAAAGTGGATTTTGAAAAAAGTTTCCACGAGCGCTTGTTTTGGCCGTCTCAGCCAACTGTCATGAAATATGAAAAGTAAACGTGTCTTCACTTTTCCTTCATAGCTTGAAATTGGAAGGTCTTAGAAGCTTGAAACCAAGCGCATACAACACAAAGGGCCTCAATGAGCTACTGGCCGCTCACTGGTGGCTCCAGCGCACGCGGTTCAGTCGCATCATTCACTCTGATGTGGTGTTCATGAAGTTGGGTGTTGAGGTGCATGTACTGCATTGTGACAGAAAGTCACTTTACAACATCTTACAAGCCCAAAGTGGATTTTGAAAAAAGTTTCCACGAGCGCATGTTTTGGCCGTCTCAGCCAACTGTCATGAAATATGAAAAGTAAACGTGTCTTCACTTTTCCTTCATAGCTTGAAATTGGAAGGTCTTAGAAGCTTGAAACCAAGCGCATACAACACAAAGGGCCTCAATGAGCTACTGGCCGCTCACTGGTGGCTCCAGCGCACGCGGTTCAGTCGCATCATTCACTCTGATGTGGTGTTCATGAAGTTGGGTGTTGAGGTGCATGTACTGCATTGTGACAGAAAGTCACTTTACAACATCTTACAAGCCCAAAGTGGATTTTGAAAAAAGTTTCCACGAGCGCATGTTTTGGCCGTCTCAGCCAACTGTCATGAAATATGAAAAGTAAACGTGTCTTCACTTTTCCTTCATAGCTTGAAATTGGAAGGTCTTAGAAGCTTGAAACCAAGCGCATACAACACAAAGGGCCTCAATGAGCTACTGGCCGCTCACTGGTGGCTCCAGCGCACGCGGTTCAGTCGCATCATTCACTCTGATGTGGTGTTCATGAAGTTGGGTGTTGAGGTGCATGTACTGCATTGTGACAGAAAGTCACTTTACACCATCTTACAAGCCCAAAGTGGATTTTGAAAAAAGTTTCCACGAGCGCATGTTTTGGCCGTCTCAGCCAACTGTCATGAAATATGAAAAGTAAACGTGTCTTCACTTTTCCTTCATAGCTTGAAATTGGAAGGTCTTAGAAGCTTGAAACCAAGCGCATACAACACAAAGGGCCTCAATGAGCTACTGGCCGCTCACTGGTGGCTCCAGCGCACGCGGTTCAGTCGCATCATTCACTCTGATGTGGTGTTCATGAAGTTGGGTGTTGAGGTGCATGTACTGCATTGTGACAGAAAGTCACTTTACAACATCTTACAAGCCCAAAGTGGATTTTGAAAAAAGTTTCCACGAGCGCATGTTTTGGCCGTCTCAGCCAACTGTCATGAAATATGAAAAGTAAACGTGTCTTCACTTTTCCTTCATAGCTTGAAATTGGAAGGTCTTAGAAGCTTGAAACCAAGCGCATACAACACAAAGGGCCTCAATGAGCTACTGGCCGCTCACTGGTGGCTCCAGCGCACGCGGTTCAGTCGCATCATTCACTCTGATGTGGTGTTCATGAAGTTGGGTGTTGAGGTGCATGTACTGCATTGTGACAGAAAGTCACTTTACAACATCTTACAAGCCCAAAGTGGATTTTGAAAAAAGTTTCCACGAGCGCTTGTTTTGGCCGTCTCAGCCAACTGTCATGAAATATGAAAAGTAAACGTGTCTTCACTTTTCCTTCATAGCTCGAAATTGGAAGGTCTTAGAAGCTTGAAACCAAGCGCATACAACACAAAGGGCCTCAATGAGCTACTAGCCGCTCACTGGTGGCTCCAGCGCACGCGGTTCAGTCGCATCATTCACTCTGATGTGGTGTTCATGAAGTTGGGTGTTGAGGTGCATGTACTGCATTGTGACAGAAAGTCACTTTACAACATCTTACAAGCCCAAAGTGGATTTTGAAAAAAGTTTCCACGAGCGCATGTTTTGGCCGTCTCAGCCAACTGTCATGAAATATGAAAAGTAAACGTGTCTTCACTTTTCCTTCATAGCTTGAAATTGGAAGGTCTTAGAAGCTTGAAACCAAGCGCATACAACACAAAGGGCCTCAATGAGCTACTGGCCGCTCACTGGTGGCTCCAGCGCACGCGGTTCAGTCGCATCATTCACTCTGATGTGGTGTTCATGAAGTTGGGTGTTGAGGTGCATGTACTGCATTGTGACAGAAAGTCACTTTACAACATCTTACAAGCCCAAAGTGGATTTTGAAAAAAGTTTCCACGAGCGCATGTTTTGACCGTCTCAGCCAACTGTCATGAAATATGAAAAGTAAACGTGTCTTCACTTTTCCTTCATAGCTTGAAATTGGAAGGTCTTAGAAGCTTGAAACCAAGCGCATACAACACAAAGGGCCTCAATGAGCTACTGGCCGCTCACTGGTGGCTCCAGCGCACGCGGTTCAGTCGCATCATTCACTCTGATGTGGTGTTCATGAAGTTGGGTGTTGAGGTGCATGTACTGCATTGTGACAGAAAGTCACTTTACAACATCTTACAAGCCCAAAGTGGATTTTGAAAAAAGTTTCCACGAGCGCATGTTTTGGCCGTCTCAGCCAACTGTCATGAAATATGAAAAGTAAACGTGTCTTCACTTTTCCTTCATAGCTTGAAATTGGAAGGTCTTAGAAGCTTGAAACCAAGCGCATACAACACAAAGGGCCTCAATGAGCTACTGGCCGCTCACTGGTGGCTCCAGCGCACGCGGTTCAGTCGCATCATTCACTCTGATGTGGTGTTCATGAAGTTGGGTGTTGAGGTGCATGTACTGCATTGTGACAGAAAGTCACTTTACAACATCTTACAAGCCCAAAGTGGATTTTGAAAAAAGTTTCCACGAGCGCATGTTTTGGCCGTCTCAGCCAACTGTCATGAAATATGAAAAGTAAACGTGTCTTCACTTTTCCTTCATAGCTTGAAATTGGAAGGTCTTAGAAGCTTGAAACCAAGCGCATACAACACAAAGGGCCTCAATGAGCTACTGGCCGCTCACTGGTGGCTCCAGCGCACGCGGTTCAGTCGCATCATTCACTCTGATGTGGTGTTCATGAAGTTGGGTGTTGAGGTGCATGTACTGCATTGTGACAGAAAGTCACTTTACAACATCTTACAAGCCCAAAGTGGATTTTGAAAAAAGTTTCCACGAGCGCATGTTTTGACCGTCTCAGCCAACTGTCATGAAATATGAAAAGTAAACGTGTCTTCACTTTTCCTTCATAGCTTGAAATTGGAAGGTCTTAGAAGCTTGAAACCAAGCGCATACAACACAAAGGGCCTCAATGAGCTACTGGCCGCTCACTGGTGGCTCCAGCGCACGCGGTTCAGTCGCATCATTCACTCTGATGTGGTGTTCATGAAGTTGGGTGTTGAGGTGCATGTACTGCATTGTGACAGAAAGTCACTTTACAACATCTTACAAGCCCAAAGTGGATTTTGAAAAAAGTTTCCACGAGCGCATGTTTTGGCCGTCTCAGCCAACTGTCATGAAATATGAAAAGTAAACGTGTCTTCACTTTTCCTTCATAGCTTGAAATTGGAAGGTCTTAGAAGCTTGAAACCAAGCGCATACAACACAAAGGGCCTCAATGAGCTACTGGCCGCTCACTGGTGGCTCCAGCGCACGCGGTTCAGTCGCATCATTCACTCTGATGTGGTGTTCATGAAGTTGGGTGTTGAGGTGCATGTACTGCATTGTGACAGAAAGTCACTTTACAACATCTTACAAGCCCAAAGTGGATTTTGAAAAAAGTTTCCACGAGCGCATGTTTTGGCCGTCTCAGCCAACTGTCATGAAATATGAAAAGTAAACGTGTCTTCACTTTTCCTTCATAGCTTGAAATTGGAAGGTCTTAGAAGCTTGAAACCAAGCGCATACAACACAAAGGGCCTCAATGAGCTACTGGCCGCTCACTGGTGGCTCCAGCGCACGCGGTTCAGTCGCATCATTCACTCTGATGTGGTGTTCATGAAGTTGGGTGTTGAGGTGCATGTACTGCATTGTGACAGAAAGTCACTTTACAACATCTTACAAGCCCAAAGTGGATTTTGAAAAAAGTTTCCACGAGCGCATGTTTTGGCCGTCTCAGCCAACTGTCATGAAATATGAAAAGTAAACGTGTCTTCACTTTTCCTTCATAGCTTGAAATTGGAAGGTCTTAGAAGCTTGAAACCAAGCGCATACAACACAAAGGGCCTCAATGAGCTACTGGCCGCTCACTGGTGGCTCCAGCGCACGCGGTTCAGTCGCATCATTCACTCTGATGTGGTGTTCATGAAGTTGGGTGTCGAGGTGCATGTACTGCATTGTGACAGAAAGTCACTTTACAACATCTTACAAGCCCAAAGTGGATTTTGAAAAAAGTTTCCACGAGCGCATGTTTTGGCCGTCTCAGCCAACTGTCATGAAATATGAAAAGTAAACGTGTCTTCACTTTTCCTTCATAGCTTGAAATTGGAAGGTCTTAGAAGCTTGAAACCAAGCGCATACAACACAAAGGGCCTCAATGAGCTACTGGCCGCTCACTGGTGGCTCCAGCGCACGCGGTTCAGTCGCATCATTCACTCTGATGTGGTGTTCATGAAGTTGGGTGTTGAGGTGCATGTACTGCATTGTGACAGAAAGTCACTTTACAACATCTTACAAGCCCAAAGTGGATTTTGAAAAAAGTTTCCACGAGCGCATGTTTTGGCCGTCTCAGCCAACTGTCATGAAATATGAAAAGTAAACGTGTCTTCACTTTTCCTTCATAGCTTGAAATTGGAAGGTCTTAGAAGCTTGAAACCAAGCGCATACAACACAAAGGGCCTCAATGAGCTACTGGCCGCTCACTGGTGGCTCCAGCGCACGCGGTTCAGTCGCATCATTCACTCTGATGTGGTGTTCATGAAGTTGGGTGTTGAGGTGCATGTACTGCATTGTGACAGAAAGTCACTTTACAACATCTTACAAGCCCAAAGTGGATTTTGAAAAAAGTTTCCACGAGCGCATGTTTTGGCCGTCTCAGCCAACTGTCATGAAATATGAAAAGTAAACGTGTCTTCACTTTTCCTTCATAGCTTGAAATTGGAAGGTCTTAGAAGCTTGAAACCAAGCGCATACAACACAAAGGGCCTCAATGAGCTACTGGCCGCTCACTGGTGGCTCCAGCGCACGCGGTTCAGTCGCATCATTCACTCTGATGTGGTGTTCATGAAGTTGGGTGTTGAGGTGCATGTACTGCATTGTGACAGAAAGTCACTTTACAACATCTTACAAGCCCAAAGTGGATTTTGAAAAAAGTTTCCACGAGCGCATGTTTTGGCCGTCTCAGCCAACTGTCATGAAATATGAAAAGTAAACGTGTCTTCACTTTTCCTTCATAGCTTGAAATTGGAAGGTCTTAGAAGCTTGAAACCAAGCGCATACAACACAAAGGGCCTCAATGAGCTACTGGCCGCTCACTGGTGGCTCCAGCGCACGCGGTTCAGTCGCATCATTCACTCTGATGTGGTGTTCATGAAGTTGGGTGTTGAGGTGCATGTACTGCATTGTGACAGAAAGTCACTTTACAACATCTTACAAGCCCAAAGTGGATTTTGAAAAAAGTTTCCACGAGCGCATGTTTTGGCCGTCTCAGCCAACTGTCATGAAATATGAAAAGTAAACGTGTCTTCACTTTTCCTTCATAGCTTGAAATTGGAAGGTCTTAGAAGCTTGAAACCAAGCGCATACAACACAAAGGGCCTCAATGAGCTACTGGCCGCTCACTGGTGGCTCCAGCGCACGCGGTTCAGTCGCATCATTCACTCTGATGTGGTGTTCATGAAGTTGGGTGTTGAGGTGCATGTACTGCATTGTGACAGAAAGTCACTTTACAACATCTTACAAGCCCAAAGTGGATTTTGAAAAAAGTTTCCACGAGCGCATGTTTTGGCCGTCTCAGCCAACTGTCATGAAATATGAAAAGTAAACGTGTCTTCACTTTTCCTTCATAGCTTGAAATTGGAAGGTCTTAGAAGCTTGAAACCAAGCGCATACAACACAAAGGGCCTCAATGAGCTACTGGCCGCTCACTGGTGGCTCCAGCGCACGCGGTTCAGTCGCATCATTCACTCTGATGTGGTGTTCATGAAGTTGGGTGTTGAGGTGCATGTACTGCATTGTGACAGAAAGTCACTTTACAACATCTTACAAGCCCAAAGTGGATTTTGAAAAAAGTTTCCACGAGCGCATGTTTTGGCCGTCTCAGCCAACTGTCATGAAATATGAAAAGTAAACGTGTCTTCACTTTTCCTTCATAGCTTGAAATTGGAAGGTCTTAGAAGCTTGAAACCAAGCGCATACAACACAAAGGGCCTCAATGAGCTACTGGCCGCTCACTGGTGGCTCCAGCGCACGCGGTTCAGTCGCATCATTCACTCTGATGTGGTGTTCATGAAGTTGGGTGTTGAGGTGCATGTACTGCATTGTGACAGAAAGTCACTTTACAACATCTTACAAGCCCAAAGTGGATTTTGAAAAAAGTTTCCACGAGCGCATGTTTTGGCCGTCTCAGCCAACTGTCATGAAATATGAAAAGTAAACGTGTCTTCACTTTTCCTTCATAGCTTGAAATTGGAAGGTCTTAGAAGCTTGAAACCAAGCGCATACAACACAAAGGGCCTCAATGAGCTACTGGCCGCTCACTGGTGGCTCCAGCGCACGCGGTTCAGTCGCATCATTCACTCTGATGTGGTGTTCATGAAGTTGGGTGTTGAGGTGCATGTACTGCATTGTGACAGAAAGTCACTTTACAACATCTTACAAGCCCAAAGTGGATTTTGAAAAAAGTTTCCACGAGCGCATGTTTTGGCCGTCTCAGCCAACTGTCATGAAATATGAAAAGTAAACGTGTCTTCACTTTTCCTTCATAGCTTGAAATTGGAAGGTCTTAGAAGCTTGAAACCAAGCGCATACAACACAAAGGGCCTCAATGAGCTACTGGCCGCTCACTGGTGGCTCCAGCGCACGCGGTTCAGTCGCATCATTCACTCTGATGTGGTGTTCATGAAGTTGGGTGTTGAGGTGCATGTACTGCATTGTGACAGAAAGTCACTTTACAACATCTTACAAGCCCAAAGTGGATTTTGAAAAAAGTTTCCACGAGCGCATGTTTTGGCCGTCTCAGCCAACTGTCATGAAATATGAAAAGTAAACGTGTCTTCACTTTTCCTTCATAGCTTGAAATTGGAAGGTCTTAGAAGCTTGAAACCAAGCGCATACAACACAAAGGGCCTCAATGAGCTACTGGCCGCTCACTGGTGGCTCCAGCGCACGCGGTTCAGTCGCATCATTCACTCTGATGTGGTGTTCATGAAGTTGGGTGTTGAGGTGCATGTACTGCATTGTGACAGAAAGTCACTTTACAACATCTTACAAGCCCAAAGTGGATTTTGAAAAAAGTTTCCACGAGCGCATGTTTTGGCCGTCTCAGCCAACTGTCATGAAATATGAAAAGTAAACGTGTCTTCACTTTTCCTTCATAGCTTGAAATTGGAAGGTCTTAGAAGCTTGAAACCAAGCGCATACAACACAAAGGGCCTCAATGAGCTACTGGCCGCTCACTGGTGGCTCCAGCGCACGCGGTTCAGTCGCATCATTCACTCTGATGTGGTGTTCATGAAGTTGGGTGTTGAGGTGCATGTACTGCATTGTGACAGAAAGTCACTTTACAACATCTTACAAGCCCAAAGTGGATTTTGAAAAAAGTTTCCACGAGCGCATGTTTTGGCCGTCTCAGCCAACTGTCATGAAATATGAAAAGTAAACGTGTCTTCACTTTTCCTTCATAGCTTGAAATTGGAAGGTCTTAGAAGCTTGAAACCAAGCGCATACAACACAAAGGGCCTCAATGAGCTACTGGCCGCTCACTGGTGGCTCCAGCGCACGCGGTTCAGTCGCATCATTCACTCTGATGTGGTGTTCATGAAGTTGGGTGTTGAGGTGCATGTACTGCATTGTGACAGAAAGTCACTTTACAACATCTTACAAGCCCAAAGTGGATTTTGAAAAAAGTTTCCACGAGCGCATGTTTTGGCCGTCTCAGCCAACTGTCATGAAATATGAAAAGTAAACGTGTCTTCACTTTTCCTTCATAGCTTGAAATTGGAAGGTCTTAGAAGCTTGAAACCAAGCGCATACAACACAAAGGGCCTCAATGAGCTACTGGCCGCTCACTGGTGGCTCCAGCGCACGCGGTTCAGTCGCATCATTCACTCTGATGTGGTGTTCATGAAGTTGGGTGTTGAGGTGCATGTACTGCATTGTGACAGAAAGTCACTTTACAACATCTTACAAGCCCAAAGTGGATTTTGAAAAAAGTTTCCACGAGCGCATGTTTTGGCCGTCTCAGCCAACTGTCATGAAATATGAAAAGTAAACGTGTCTTCACTTTTCCTTCATAGCTTGAAATTGGAAGGTCTTAGAAGCTTGAAACCAAGCGCATACAACACAAAGGGCCTCAATGAGCTACTGGCCGCTCACTGGTGGCTCCAGCGCACGCGGTTCAGTCGCATCATTCACTCTGATGTGGTGTTCATGAAGTTGGGTGTTGAGGTGCATGTACTGCATTGTGACAGAAAGTCACTTTACAACATCTTACAAGCCCAAAGTGGATTTTGAAAAAAGTTTCCACGAGCGCATGTTTTGGCCGTCTCAGCCAACTGTCATGAAATATGAAAAGTAAACGTGTCTTCACTTTTCCTTCATAGCTTGAAATTGGAAGGTCTTAGAAGCTTGAAACCAAGCGCATACAACACAAAGGGCCTCAATGAGCTACTGGCCGCTCACTGGTGGCTCCAGCGCACGCGGTTCAGTCGCATCATTCACTCTGATGTGGTGTTCATGAAGTTGGGTGTTGAGGTGCATGTACTGCACTTGTGACAGAAAGTCACTTTACAACATCTTACAAGCCCAAAGTGGATTTTGAAAAAAGTTTCCACGAGCGCATGTTTTGGCCGTCTCAGCCAACTGTCATGAAATATGAAAAGTAAACGTGTCTTCACTTTTCCTTCATAGCTTGAAATTGGAAGGTCTTAGAAGCTTGAAACCAAGCGCATACAACACAAAGGGCCTCAATGAGCTACTGGCCGCTCACTGGTGGCTCCAGCGCACGCGGTTCAGTCGCATCATTCACTCTGATGTGGTGTTCATGAAGTTGGGTGTTGAGGTGCATGTACTGCATTGTGACAGAAAGTCACTTTACAACATCTTACAAGCCCAAAGTGGATTTTGAAAAAAGTTTCCACGAGCGCATGTTTTGGCCGTCTCAGCCAACTGTCATGAAATATGAAAAGTAAACGTGTCTTCACTTTTCCTTCATAGCTTGAAATTGGAAGGTCTTAGAAGCTTGAAACCAAGCGCATACAACACAAAGGGCCTCAATGAGCTACTGGCCGCTCACTGGTGGCTCCAGCGCACGCGGTTCAGTCGCATCATTCACTCTGATGTGGTGTTCATGAAGTTGGGTGTTGAGGTGCATGTACTGCATTGTGACAGAAAGTCACTTTACAACATCTTACAAGCCCAAAGTGGATTTTGAAAAAAGTTTCCACGAGCGCATGTTTTGGCCGTCTCAGCCAACTGTCATGAAATATGAAAAGTAAACGTGTCTTCACTTTTCCTTCATAGCTTGAAATTGGAAGGTCTTAGAAGCTTGAAACCAAGCGCATACAACACAAAGGGCCTCAATGAGCTACTGGCCGCTCACTGGTGGCTCCAGCGCACGCGGTTCAGTCGCATCATTCACTCTGATGTGGTGTTCATGAAGTTGGGTGTTGAGGTGCATGTACTGCATTGTGACAGAAAGTCACTTTACAACATCTTACAAGCCCAAAGTGGATTTTGAAAAAAGTTTCCACGAGCGCATGTTTTGGCCGTCTCAGCCAACTGTCATGAAATATGAAAAGTAAACGTGTCTTCACTTTTCCTTCATAGCTTGAAATTGGAAGGTCTTAGAAGCTTGAAACCAAGCGCATACAACACAAAGGGCCTCAATGAGCTACTGGCCGCTCACTGGTGGCTCCAGCGCACGCGGTTCAGTCGCATCATTCACTCTGATGTGGTGTTCATGAAGTTGGGTGTTGAGGTGCATGTACTGCATTGTGACAGAAAGTCACTTTACAACATCTTACAAGCCCAAAGTGGATTTTGAAAAAAGTTTCCACGAGCGCATGTTTTGGCCGTCTCAGCCAACTGTCATGAAATATGAAAAGTAAACGTGTCTTCACTTTTCCTTCATAGCTTGAAATTGGAAGGTCTTAGAAGCTTGAAACCAAGCGCATACAACACAAAGGGCCTCAATGAGCTACTGGCCGCTCACTGGTGGCTCCAGCGCACGCGGTTCAGTCGCATCATTCACTCTGATGTGGTGTTCATGAAGTTGGGTGTTGAGGTGCATGTACTGCATTGTGACAGAAAGTCACTTTACAACATCTTACAAGCCCAAAGTGGATTTTGAAAAAAGTTTCCACGAGCGCATGTTTTGGCCGTCTCAGCCAACTGTCATGAAATATGAAAAGTAAACGTGTCTTCACTTTTCCTTCATAGCTTGAAATTGGAAGGTCTTAGAAGCTTGAAACCAAGCGCATACAACACAAAGGGCCTCAATGAGCTACTGGCCGCTCACTGGTGGCTCCAGCGCACGCGGTTCAGTCGCATCATTCACTCTGATGTGGTGTTCATGAAGTTGGGTGTTGAGGTGCATGTACTGCATTGTGACAGAAAGTCACTTTACAACATCTTACAAGCCCAAAGTGGATTTTGAAAAAAGTTTCCACGAGCGCATGTTTTGGCCGTCTCAGCCAACTGTCATGAAATATGAAAAGTAAACGTGTCTTCACTTTTCCTTCATAGCTTGAAATTGGAAGGTCTTAGAAGCTTGAAACCAAGCGCATACAACACAAAGGGCCTCAATGAGCTACTGGCCGCTCACTGGTGGCTCCAGCGCACGCGGTTCAGTCGCATCATTCACTCTGATGTGGTGTTCATGAAGTTGGGTGTTGAGGTGCATGTACTGCATTGTGACAGAAAGTCACTTTACAACATCTTACAAGCCCAAAGTGGATTTTGAAAAAAGTTTCCACGAGCGCATGTTTTGGCCGTCTCAGCCAACTGTCATGAAATATGAAAAGTAAACGTGTCTTCACTTTCCTTCATAGCTTGAAATTGGAAGGTCTTAGAAGCTTGAAACCAAGCGCATACAACACAAAGGGCCTCAATGAGCTACTGGCCGCTCACTGGTGGCTCCAGCGCACGCGGTTCAGTCGCATCATTCACTCTGATGTGGTGTTCATGAAGTTGGGTGTTGAGGTGCATGTACTGCATTGTGACAGAAAGTCACTTTACAACATCTTACAAGCCCAAAGTGGATTTTGAAAAAAGTTTCCACGAGCGCATGTTTTGGCCGTCTCAGCCAACTGTCATGAAATATGAAAAGTAAACGTGTCTTCACTTTTCCTTCATAGCTTGAAATTGGAAGGTCTTAGAAGCTTGAAACCAAGCGCATACAACACAAAGGGCCTCAATGAGCTACTGGCCGCTCACTGGTGGCTCCAGCGCACGCGGTTCAGTCGCATCATTCACTCTGATGTGGTGTTCATGAAGTTGGGTGTTGAGGTGCATGTACTGCATTGTGACAGAAAGTCACTTTACAACATCTTACAAGCCCAAAGTGGATTTTGAAAAAAGTTTCCACGAGCGCATGTTTTGGCCGTCTCAGCCAACTGTCATGAAATATGAAAAGTAAACGTGTCTTCACTTTTCCTTCGATAGCTTGAAATTGGAAGGTCTTAGAAGCTTGAAACCAAGCGCATACAACACAAAGGGCCTCAATGAGCTACTGGCCGCTCACTGGTGGCTCCAGCGCACGCGGTTCAGTCGCATCATTCACTCTGATGTGGTGTTCATGAAGTTGGGTGTTGAGGTGCATGTACTGCATTGTGACAGAAAGTCACTTTACAACATCTTACAAGCCCAAAGTGGATTTTGAAAAAAGTTTCCACGAGCGCATGTTTTGGCCGTCTCAGCCAACTGTCATGAAATATGAAAAGTAAACGTGTCTTCACTTTTCCTTCATAGCTTGAAATTGGAAGGTCTTAGAAGCTTGAAACCAAGCGCATACAACACAAAGGGCCTCAATGAGCTACTGGCCGCTCACTGGTGGCTCCAGCGCACGCGGTTCAGTCGCATCATTCACTCTGATGTGGTGTTCATGAAGTTGGGTGTTGAGGTGCATGTACTGCATTGTGACAGAAAGTCACTTTACAACATCTTACAAGCCCAAAGTGGATTTTGAAAAAAGTTTCCACGAGCGCATATTTTGGCCGTCTCAGCCAACTGTCATGAAATATGAAAAGTAAACGTGTCTTCACTTTTCCTTCATAGCTTGAAATTGGAAGGTCTTAGAAGCTTGAAACCAAGCGCATACAACACAAAGGGCCTCAATGAGCTACTGGCCGCTCACTGGTGGCTCCAGCTCACGCGGTTCAGTCGCATCATTCACTCTGATGTGGTGTTCATGAAGTTGGGTGTTGAGGTGCATGTACTGCATTGTGACAGAAAGTCACTTTACAACATCTTACAAGCCCAAAGTGGATTTTGAAAAAAGTTTCCACGAGCGCATGTTTTGGCCGTCTCAGCCAACTGTCATGAAATATGAAAAGTAAACGTGTCTTCACTTTTCCTTCGTAGCTTGAAATTGGAAGGTCTTAGAAGCTTGAAACCAAGCGCATACAACACAAAGGGCCTCAATGAGCTACTGGCCGCTCACTGGTGGCTCCAGCGCACGCGGTTCAGTCGCATCATTCACTCTGATGTGGTGTTCATGAAGTTGGGTGTTGAGGTGCATGTACTGCATTGTGACAGAAAGTCACTTTACAACATCTTACAAGCCCAAAGTGGATTTTGAAAAAAGTTTCCACGAGCGCATGTTTTGGCCGTCTCAGCCAACTGTCATGAAATATGAAAAGTAAACGTGTCTTCACTTTTCCTTCATAGCTTGAAATTGGAAGGTCTTAGAAGCTTGAAACCAAGCGCATACAACACAAAGGGCCTCAATGAGCTACTGGCCGCTCACTGGTGGCTCCAGCGCACGCGGTTCAGTCGCATCATTCACTCTGATGTGGTGTTCATGAAGTTGGGTGTTGAGGTGCATGTACTGCATTGTGACAGAAAGTCACTTTACAACATCTTACAAGCCCAAAGTGGATTTTGAAAAAAGTTTCCACGAGCGCATGTTTTGGCCGTCTCAGCCAACTGTCATGAAATATGAAAAGTAAACGTGTCTTCACTTTTCCTTCATAGCTTGAAATTGGAAGGTCTTAGAAGCTTGAAACCAAGCGCATACAACACAAAGGGCCTCAATGAGCTACTGGCCGCTCACTGGTGGCTCCAGCGCACGCGGTTCAGTCGCATCATTCACTCTGATGTGGTGTTCATGAAGTTGGGTGTTGAGGTGCATGTACTGCATTGTGACAGAAAGTCACTTTACAACATCTTACAAGCCCAAAGTGGATTTTGAAAAAAGTTTCCACGAGCGCATGTTTTGGCCGTCTCAGCCAACTGTCATGAAATATGAAAAGTAAACGTGTCTTCACTTTTCCTTCATAGCTTGAAATTGGAAGGTCTTAGAAGCTTGAAACCAAGCGCATACAACACAAAGGGCCTCAATGAGCTACTGGCCGCTCACTGGTGGCTCCAGCGCACGCGGTTCAGTCGCATCATTCACTCTGATGTGGTGTTCATGAAGTTGGGTGTTGAGGTGCATGTACTGCATTGTGACAGAAAGTCACTTTACAACATCTTACAAGCCCAAAGTGGATTTTGAAAAAAGTTTCCACGAGCGCATGTTTTGGCCGTCTCAGCCAACTGTCATGAAATATGAAAAGTAAACGTGTCTTCACTTTTCCTTCATAGCTTGAAATTGGAAGGTCTTAGAAGCTTGAAACCAAGCGCATACAACACAAAGGGCCTCAATGAGCTACTGGCCGCTCACTGGTGGCTCCAGCGCACGCGGTTCAGTCGCATCATTCACTCTGATGTGGTGTTCATGAAGTTGGGTGTTGAGGTGCATGTACTGCATTGTGACAGAAAGTCACTTTACAACATCTTACAAGCCCAAAGTGGATTTTGAAAAAAGTTTCCACGAGCGCATGTTTTGGCCGTCTCAGCCAACTGTCATGAAATATGAAAAGTAAACGTGTCTTCACTTTTCCTTCATAGCTTGAAATTGGAAGGTCTTAGAAGCTTGAAACCAAGCGCATACAACACAAAGGGCCTCAATGAGCTACTGGCCGCTCACTGGTGGCTCCAGCGCACACGGTTCAGTCGCATCATTCACTCTGATGTGGTGTTCATGAAGTTGGGTGTTGAGGTGCATGTACTGCATTGTGACAGAAAGTCACTTTACAACATCTTACAAGCCCAAAGTGGATTTTGAAAAAAGTTTCCACGAGCGCATGTTTTGGCCGTCTCAGCCAACTGTCATGAAATATGAAAAGTAAACGTGTCTTCACTTTTCCTTCATAGCTTGAAATTGGAAGGTCTTAGAAGCTTGAAACCAAGCGCATACAACACAAAGGGCCTCAATGAGCTACTGGCCGCTCACTGGTGGCTCCAGCGCACGCGGTTCAGTCGCATCATTCACTCTGATGTGGTGTTCATGAAGTTGGGTGTTGAGGTGCATGTACTGCATTGTGACAGAAAGTCACTTTACAACATCTTACAAGCCCAAAGTGGATTTTGAAAAAAGTTTCCACGAGCGCATGTTTTGGCCGTCTCAGCCAACTGTCATGAAATATGAAAAGTAAACGTGTCTTCACTTTTCCTTCATAGCTTGAAATTGGAAGGTCTTAGAAGCTTGAAACCAAGCGCATACAACACAAAGGGCCTCAATGAGCTACTGGCCGCTCACTGGTGGCTCCAGCGCACGCGGTTCAGTCGCATCATTCACTCTGATGTGGTGTTCATGAAGTTGGGTGTTGAGGTGCATGTACTGCATTGTGACAGAAAGTCACTTTACAACATCTTACAAGCCCAAAGTGGATTTTGAAAAAAGTTTCCACGAGCGCATGTTTTGGCCGTCTCAGCCAACTGTCATGAAATATGAAAAGTAAACGTGTCTTCACTTTTCCTTCATAGCTTGAAATTGGAAGGTCTTAGAAGCTTGAAACCAAGCGCATACAACACAAAGGGCCTCAATGAGCTACTGGCCGCTCACTGGTGGCTCCAGCTCACGCGGTTCAGTCGCATCATTCACTCTGATGTGGTGTTCATGAAGTTGGGTGTTGAGGTGCATGTACTGCATTGTGACAGAAAGTCACTTTACAACATCTTACAAGCCCAAAGTGGATTTTGAAAAAAGTTTCCACGAGCGCATATTTTGGCCGTCTCAGCCAACTGTCATGAAATATGAAAAGTAAACGTGTCTTCACTTTTCCTTCATAGCTTGAAATTGGAAGGTCTTAGAAGCTTGAAACCAAGCGCATACAACACAAAGGGCCTCAATGAGCTACTGGCCGCTCACTGGTTGCTCCAGCTCACGCGGTTCAGTCGCATCATTCACTCTGATGTGGTGTTCATGAAGTTGGGTGTTGAGGTGCATGTACTGCATTGTGACAGAAAGTCACTTTACAACATCTTACAAGCCCAAAGTGGATTTTGAAAAAAGTTTCCACGAGCGCATGTTTTGGCCGTCTCAGCCAACTGTCATGAAATATGAAAAGTAAACGTGTCTTCACTTTTCCTTCGTAGCTTGAAATTGGAAGGTCTTAGAAGCTTGAAACCAAGCGCATACAACACAAAGGGCCTCAATGAGCTACTGGCCGCTCACTGGTGGCTCCAGCGCACGCGGTTCAGTCGCATCATTCACTCTGATGTGGTGTTCATGAAGTTGGGTGTTGAGGTGCATGTACTGCATTGTGACAGAAAGTCACTTTACAACATCTTACAAGCCCAAAGTGGATTTTGAAAAAAGTTTCCACGAGCGCATGTTTTGGCCGTCTCAGCCAACTGTCATGAAATATGAAAAGTAAACGTGTCTTCACTTTTCCTTCATAGCTTGAAATTGGAAGGTCTTAGAAGCTTGAAACCAAGCGCATACAACACAAAAGGCCTCAATGAGCTACTGGCCGCTCACTGGTGGCTCCAGCGCACGCGGTTCAGTCGCATCATTCACTCTGATGTGGTGTTCATGAAGTTGGGTGTTGAGGTGCATGTACTGCATTGTGACAGAAAGTCACTTTACAACATCTTACAAGCCCAAAGTGGATTTTGAAAAAAGTTTCCACGAGCGCATGTTTTGGCCGTCTCAGCCAACTGTCATGAAATATGAAAAGTAAACGTGTCTTCACTTTTCCTTCATAGCTTGAAATTGGAAGGTCTTAGAAGCTTGAAACCAAGCGCATACAACACAAAGGGCCTCAATGAGCTACTGGCCGCTCACTGGTGGCTCCAGCGCACGCGGTTCAGTCGCATCATTCACTCTGATGTGGTGTTCATGAAGTTGGGTGTTGAGGTGCATGTACTGCATTGTGACAGAAAGTCACTTTACAACATCTTACAAGCCCAAAGTGGATTTTGAAAAAAGTTTCCACGAGCGCATGTTTTGGCCGTCTCAGCCAACTGTCATGAAATATGAAAAGTAAACGTGTCTTCACTTTTCCTTCATAGCTTGAAATTGGAAGGTCTTAGAAGCTTGAAACCAAGCGCATACAACACAAAGGGCCTCAATGAGCTACTGGCCGCTCACTGGTGGCTCCAGCGCACGCGGTTCAGTCGCATCATTCACTCTGATGTGGTGTTCATGAAGTTGGGTGTTGAGGTGCATGTACTGCATTGTGACAGAAAGTCACTTTACAACATCTTACAAGCCCAAAGTGGATTTTGAAAAAAGTTTCCACGAGCGCATGTTTTGGCCGTCTCAGCCAACTGTCATGAAATATGAAAAGTAAACGTGTCTTCACTTTTCCTTCATAGCTTGAAATTGGAAGGTCTTAGAAGCTTGAAACCAAGCGCATACAACACAAAGGGCCTCAATGAGCTACTGGCCGCTCACTGGTGGCTCCAGCGCACACGGTTCAGTCGCATCATTCACTCTGATGTGGTGTTCATGAAGTTGGGTGTTGAGGTGCATGTACTGCATTGTGACAGAAAGTCACTTTACAACATCTTACAAGCCCAAAGTGGATTTTGAAAAAAGTTTCCACGAGCGCATGTTTTGGCCGTCTCAGCCAACTGTCATGAAATATGAAAAGTAAACGTGTCTTCACTTTTCCTTCATAGCTTGAAATTGGAAGGTCTTAGAAGCTTGAAACCAAGCGCATACAACACAAAGGGCCTCAATGAGCTACTGGCCGCTCACTGGTGGCTCCAGCGCACGCGGTTCAGTCGCATCATTCACTCTGATGTGGTGTTCATGAAGTTGGGTGTTGAGGTGCATGTACTGCATTGTGACAGAAAGTCACTTTACAACATCTTACAAGCCCAAAGTGGATTTTGAAAAAAGTTTCCACGAGCGCATGTTTTGGCCGTCTCAGCCAACTGTCATGAAATATGAAAAGTAAACCTGTCTTCACTTTTCCTTCATAGCTTGAAATTGGAAGGTCTTAGAAGCTTGAAACCAAGCGCATACAACACAAAGGGCCTCAATGAGCTACTGGCCGCTCACTGGTGGCTCCAGCTCACGCGGTTCAGTCGCATCATTCACTCTGATGTGGTGTTCATGAAGTTGGGTGTTGAGGTGCATGTACTGCATTGTGACAGAAAGTCACTTTACAACATCTTACAAGCCCAAAGTGGATTTTGAAAAAAGTTTCCACGAGCGCATGTTTTGGCCGTCTCAGCCAACTGTCATGAAATATGAAAAGTAAACGTGTCTTCACTTTTCCTTCGTAGCTTGAAATTGGAAGGTCTTAGAAGCTTGAAACCAAGCGCATACAACACAAAGGGCCTCAATGAGCTACTGGCCGCTCACTGGTGGCTCCAGCTCACGCGGTTCAGTCGCATCATTCACTCTGATGTGGTGTTCATGAAGTTGGGTGTTGAGGTGCATGTACTGCATTGTGACAGAAAGTCACTTTACAACATCTTACAAGCCCAAAGTGGATTTTGAAAAAAGTTTCCACGAGCGCATGTTTTGGCCGTCTCAGCCAACTGTCATGAAATATGAAAAGTAAACGTGTCTTCACTTTTCCTTCATAGCTTGAAATTGGAAGGTCTTAGAAGCTTGAAACCAAGCGCATACAACACAAAGGGCCTCAATGAGCTACTGGCCGCTCACTGGTGGCTCCAGCTCACGCGGTTCAGTCGCATCATTCACTCTGATGTGGTGTTCATGAAGTTGGGTGTTGAGGTGCATGTACTGCATTGTGACAGAAAGTCACTTTACAACATCTTACAAGCCCAAAGTGGATTTTGAAAAAAGTTTCCACGAGCGCATGTTTTGGCCGTCTCAGCCAACTGTCATGAAATATGAAAAGTAAACGTGTCTTCACTTTTCCTTCGTAGCTTGAAATTGGAAGGTCTTAGAAGCTTGAAACCAAGCGCATACAACACAAAGGGCCTCAATGAGCTACTGGCCGCTCACTGGTGGCTCCAGCGCACGCGGTTCAGTCGCATCATTCACTCTGATGTGGTGTTCATGAAGTTGGGTGTTGAGGTGCATGTACTGCATTGTGACAGAAAGTCACTTTACAACATCTTACAAGCCCAAAGTGGATTTTGAAAAAAGTTTCCACGAGCGCATGTTTTGGCCGTCTCAGCCAACTGTCATGAAATATGAAAAGTAAACGTGTCTTCACTTTTCCTTCGTAGCTTGAAATTGGAAGGTCTTAGAAGCTTGAAACCAAGCGCATACAACACAAAGGGCCTCAATGAGCTACTGGCCGCTCACTGGTGGCTCCAGCGCACGCGGTTCAGTCGCATCATTCACTCTGATGTGGTGTTCATGAAGTTGGGTGTTGAGGTGCATGTACTGCATTGTGACAGAAAGTCACTTTACAACATCTTACAAGCCCAAAGTGGATTTTGAAAAAAGTTTCCACGAGCGCATGTTTTGGCCGTCTCAGCCAACTGTCATGAAATATGAAAAGTAAACGTGTCTTCACTTTTCCTTCGTAGCTTGAAATTGGAAGGCCTTAGAAGCTTGAAACCAAGCGCATACAACACAAAGGGCCTCAATGAGCTACTGGTCGCTCACTGGTGGCTCCAGCGCACGCGGTTCAGTCGCATCATTCACTCTGATGTGGTGTTCATGAAGTTGGGTGTTGAGGTGCATGTACTGCATTGTGACAGAAAGTCACTTTACAACATCTTACAAGCCCAAAGTGGATTTTGAAAAAAGTTTCCACGAGCGCATGTTTTGGCCGTCTCAGCCAACTGTCATGAAATATGAAAAGTAAACGTGTCTTCACTTTTCCTTCATAGCTTGAAATTGGAAGGTCTTAGAAGCTTGAAACCAAGCGCATACAACACAAAGGGCCTCAATGAGCTACTGGCCGCTCACTGGTGGCTCCAGCGCACGCGGTTCAGTCGCATCATTCACTCTGATGTGGTGTTCATGAAGTTGGGTGTTGAGGTGCATGTACTGCATTGTGACAGAAAGTCACTTTACAACATCTTACAAGCCCAAAGTGGATTTTGAAAAAAGTTTCCACGAGCGCATGTTTTGGCCGTCTCAGCCAACTGTCATGAAATATGAAAAGTAAACGTGTCTTCACTTTTCCTTCATAGCTTGAAATTGGAAGGTCTTAGAAGCTTGAAACCAAGCGCATACAACACAAAGGGCCTCAATGAGCTACTGGCCGCTCACTGGTGGCTCCAGCGCACGCGGTTCAGTCGCATCATTCACTCTGATGTGGTGTTCATGAAGTTGGGTGTTGAGGTGCATGTACTGCATTGTGACAGAAAGTCACTTTACAACATCTTACAAGCCCAAAGTGGATTTTGAAAAAAGTTTCCACGAGCGCATGTTTTGGCCGTCTCAGCCAACTGTCATGAAATATGAAAAGTAAACGTGTCTTCACTTTTCCTTCATAGCTTGAAATTGGAAGGTCTTAGAAGCTTGAAACCAAGCGCATACAACACAAAGGGCCTCAATGAGCTACTGGCCGCTCACTGGTGGCTCCAGCGCACGCGGTTCAGTCGCATCATTCACTCTGATGTGGTGTTCATGAAGTTGGGTGTTGAGGTGCATGTACTGCATTGTGACAGAAAGTCACTTTACAACATCTTACAAGCCCAAAGTGGATTTTGAAAAAAGTTTCCACGAGCGCATGTTTTGGCCGTCTCAGCCAACTGTCATGAAATATGAAAATTAAACGTGTCTTCACTTTTCCTTCATAGCTTGAAATTGGAAGGTCTTAGAAGCTTGAAACCAAGCGCATACAACACAAAGGGCCTCAATGAGCTACTGGCCGCTCACTGGTGGCTCCAGCGCACACGGTTCAGTCGCATCATTCACTCTGATGTGGTGTTCATGAAGTTGGGTGTTGAGGTGCATGTACTGCATTGTGACAGAAAGTCACTTTACAACATCTTACAAGCCCAAAGTGGATTTTGAAAAAAGTTTCCACGAGCGCATGTTTTGGCCGTCTCAGCCAACTGTCATGAAATATGAAAAGTAAACGTGTCTTCACTTTTCCTTCATAGCTTGAAATTGGAAGGTCTTAGAAGCTTGAAACCAAGCGCATACAACACAAAGGGCCTCAATGAGCTACTGGCCGCTCACTGGTGGCTCCAGCGCACGCGGTTCAGTCGCATCATTCACTCTGATGTGGTGTTCATGAAGTTGGGTGTTGAGGTGCATGTACTGCATTGTGACAGAAAGTCACTTTACAACATCTTACAAGCCCAAAGTGGATTTTGAAAAAAGTTTCCACGAGCGCATGTTTTGGCCGTCTCAGCCAACTGTCATGAAATATGAAAAGTAAACGTGTCTTCACTTTTCCTTCATAGCTTGAAATTGGAAGGTCTTAGAAGCTTGAAACCAAGCGCATACAACACAAAGGGCCTCAATGAGCTACTGGCCGCTCACTGGTGGCTCCAGCGCACGCGGTTCAGTCGCATCATTCACTCTGATGTGGTGTTCATGAAGTTGGGTGTTGAGGTGCATGTACTGCATTGTGACAGAAAGTCACTTTACAACATCTTACAAGCCCAAAGTGGATTTTGAAAAAAGTTTCCACGAGCGCATGTTTTGGCCGTCTCAGCCAACTGTCATGAAATATGAAAAGTAAACGTGTCTTCACTTTTCCTTCATAGCTTGAAATTGGAAGGTCTTAGAAGCTTGAAACCAAGCGCATACAACACAAAGGGCCTCAATGAGCTACTGGCCGCTCACTGGTGGCTCCAGCGCACGCGGTTCAGTCGCATCATTCACTCTGATGTGGTGTTCATGAAGTTGGGTGTTGAGGTGCATGTACTGCATTGTGACAGAAAGTCACTTTACAACATCTTACAAGCCCAAAGTGGATTTTGAAAAAAGTTTCCACGAGCGCATGTTTTGGCCGTCTCAGCCAACTGTCATGAAATGTGAAAAGTAAACGTGTCTTCACTTTTCCTTCATAGCTTGAAATTGGAAGGTCTTAGAAGCTTGAAACCAAGCGCATACAACACAAAGGGCCTCAATGAGCTACTGGCCGCTCACTGGTGGCTCCAGCTCACGCGGTTCAGTCGCATCATTCACTCTGATGTGGTGTTCATGAAGTTGGGTGTTGAGGTGCATGTACTGCATTGTGACAGAAAGTCACTTTACAACATCTTACAAGCCCAAAGTGGATTTTGAAAAAAGTTTCCACGAGCGCATGTTTTGGCCGTCTCAGCCAACTGTCATGAAATATGAAAAGTAAACGTGTCTTCACTTTTCCTTCGTAGCTTGAAATTGGAAGGTCTTAGAAGCTTGAAACCAAGCGCATACAACACAAAGGGCCTCAATGAGCTACTGGCCGCTCACTGGTGGCTCCAGCTCACGCGGTTCAGTCGCATCATTCACTCTGATGTGGTGTTCATGAAGTTGGGTGTTGAGGTGCATGTACTGCATTGTGACAGAAAGTCACTTTACAACATCTTACAAGCCCAAAGTGGATTTTGAAAAAAGTTTCCACGAGCGCATGTTTTGGCCGTCTCAGCCAACTGTCATGAAATATGAAAAGTAAACGTGTCTTCACTTTTCCTTCATAGCTTGAAATTGGAAGGTCTTAGAAGCTTGAAACCAAGCGCATACAACACAAAGGGCCTCAATGAGCTACTGGCCGCTCACTGGTGGCTCCAGCGCACGCGGTTCAGTCGCATCATTCACTCTGATGTGGTGTTCATGAAGTTGGGTGTTGAGGTGCATGTACTGCATTGTGACAGAAAGTCACTTTACAACATCTTACAAGCCCAAAGTGGATTTTGAAAAAAGTTTCCACGAGCGCATGTTTTGGCCGTCTCAGCCAACTGTCATGAAATATGAAAAGTAAACGTGTCTTCACTTTTCCTTCATAGCTTGAAATTGGAAGGTCTTAGAAGCTTGAAACCAAGCGCATACAACACAAAGGGCCTCAATGAGCTACTGGCCGCTCACTGGTGGCTCCAGCGCACGCGGTTCAGTCGCATCATTCACTCTGATGTGGTGTTCATGAAGTTGGGTGTTGAGGTGCATGTACTGCATTGTGACAGAAAGTCACTTTACAACATCTTACAAGCCCAAAGTGGATTTTGAAAAAAGTTTCCACGAGCGCATGTTTTGGCCGTCTCAGCCAACTGTCATGAAATATGAAAAGTAAACGTGTCTTCACTTTTCCTTCATAGCTTGAAATTGGAAGGTCTTAGAAGCTTGAAACCAAGCGCATACAACACAAAGGGCCTCAATGAGCTACTGGCCGCTCACTGGTGGCTCCAGCGCACGCGGTTCAGTCGCATCATTCACTCTGATGTGGTGTTCATGAAGTTGGGTGTTGAGGTGCATGTACTGCATTGTGACAGAAAGTCACTTTACAACATCTTACAAGCCCAAAGTGGATTTTGAAAAAAGTTTCCACGAGCGCATGTTTTGGCCGTCTCAGCCAACTGTCATGAAATATGAAAAGTAAACGTGTCTTCACTTTTCCTTCGTAGCTTGAAATTGGAAGGTCTTAGAAGCTTGAAACCAAGCGCATACAACACAAAGGGCCTCAATGAGCTACTGGCCGCTCACTGGTGGCTCCAGCGCACGCGGTTCAGTCGCATCATTCACTCTGATGTGGTGTTCATGAAGTTGGGTGTTGAGGTGCATGTACTGCATTGTGACAGAAAGTCACTTTACAACATCTTACAAGCCCAAAGTGGATTTTGAAAAAAGTTTCCACGAGCGCATGTTTTGGCCGTCTCAGCCAACTGTCATGAAATATGAAAAGTAAACGTGTCTTCACTTTTCCTTCGTAGCTTGAAATTGGAAGGTCTTAGAAGCTTGAAACCAAGCGCATACAACACAAAGGGCCTCAATGAGCTACTGGCCGCTCACTGGTGGCTCCAGCGCACGCGGTTCAGTCGCATCATTCACTCTGATGTGGTGTTCATGAAGTTGGGTGTTGAGGTGCATGTACTGCATTGTGACAGAAAGTCACTTTACAACATCTTACAAGCCCAAAGTGGATTTTGAAAAAAGTTTCCACGAGCGCATGTTTTGGCCGTCTCAGCCAACTGTCATGAAATATGAAAAGTAAACGTGTCTTCACTTTTCCTTCGTAGCTTGAAATTGGAAGGCCTTAGAAGCTTGAAACCAAGCGCATACAACACAAAGGGCCTCAATGAGCTACTGGTCGCTCACTGGTGGCTCCAGCGCACGCGGTTCAGTCGCATCATTCACTCTGATGTGGTGTTCATGAAGTTGGGTGTTGAGGTGCATGTACTGCATTGTGACAGAAAGTCACTTTACAACATCTTACAAGCCCAAAGTGGATTTTGAAAAAAGTTTCCACGAGCGCATGTTTTGGCCGTCTCAGCCAACTGTCATGAAATATGAAAAGTAAACGTGTCTTCACTTTTCCTTCATAGCTTGAAATTGGAAGGTCTTAGAAGCTTGAAACCAAGCGCATACAACACAAAGGGCCTCAATGAGCTACTGGCCGCTCACTGGTGGCTCCAGCGCACGCGGTTCAGTCGCATCATTCACTCTGATGTGGTGTTCATGAAGTTGGGTGTTGAGGTGCATGTACTGCATTGTGACAGAAAGTCACTTTACAACATCTTACAAGCCCAAAGTGGATTTTGAAAAAAGTTTCCACGAGCGCATGTTTTGGCCGTCTCAGCCAACTGTCATGAAATATGAAAAGTAAACGTGTCTTCACTTTTCCTTCATAGCTTGAAATTGGAAGGTCTTAGAAGCTTGAAACCAAGCGCATACAACACAAAGGGCCTCAATGAGCTACTGGCCGCTCACTGGTGGCTCCAGCGCACGCGGTTCAGTCGCATCATTCACTCTGATGTGGTGTTCATGAAGTTGGGTGTTGAGGTGCATGTACTGCATTGTGACAGAAAGTCACTTTACAACATCTTACAAGCCCAAAGTGGATTTTGAAAAAAGTTTCCACGAGCGCATGTTTTGGCCGTCTCAGCCAACTGTCATGAAATATGAAAAGTAAACGTGTCTTCACTTTTCCTTCATAGCTTGAAATTGGAAGGTCTTAGAAGCTTGAAACCAAGCGCATACAACACAAAGGGCCTCAATGAGCTACTGGCCGCTCACTGGTGGCTCCAGCGCACGCGGTTCAGTCGCATCATTCACTCTGATGTGGTGTTCATGAAGTTGGGTGTTGAGGTGCATGTACTGCATTGTGACAGAAAGTCACTTTACAACATCTTACAAGCCCAAAGTGGATTTTGAAAAAAGTTTCCACGAGCGCATGTTTTGGCCGTCTCAGCCAACTGTCATGAAATATGAAAATTAAACGTGTCTTCACTTTTCCTTCATAGCTTGAAATTGGAAGGTCTTAGAAGCTTGAAACCAAGCGCATACAACACAAAGGGCCTCAATGAGCTACTGGCCGCTCACTGGTGGCTCCAGCGCACACGGTTCAGTCGCATCATTCACTCTGATGTGGTGTTCATGAAGTTGGGTGTTGAGGTGCATGTACTGCATTGTGACAGAAAGTCACTTTACAACATCTTACAAGCCCAAAGTGGATTTTGAAAAAAGTTTCCACGAGCGCATGTTTTGGCCGTCTCAGCCAACTGTCATGAAATATGAAAAGTAAACGTGTCTTCACTTTTCCTTCATAGCTTGAAATTGGAAGGTCTTAGAAGCTTGAAACCAAGCGCATACAACACAAAGGGCCTCAATGAGCTACTGGCCGCTCACTGGTGGCTCCAGCGCACGCGGTTCAGTCGCATCATTCACTCTGATGTGGTGTTCATGAAGTTGGGTGTTGAGGTGCATGTACTGCATTGTGACAGAAAGTCACTTTACAACATCTTACAAGCCCAAAGTGGATTTTGAAAAAAGTTTCCACGAGCGCATGTTTTGGCCGTCTCAGCCAACTGTCATGAAATATGAAAAGTAAACGTGTCTTCACTTTTCCTTCATAGCTTGAAATTGGAAGGTCTTAGAAGCTTGAAACCAAGCGCATACAACACAAAGGGCCTCAATGAGCTACTGGCCGCTCACTGGTGGCTCCAGCGCACGCGGTTCAGTCGCATCATTCACTCTGATGTGGTGTTCATGAAGTTGGGTGTTGAGGTGCATGTACTGCATTGTGACAGAAAGTCACTTTACAACATCTTACAAGCCCAAAGTGGATTTTGAAAAAAGTTTCCACGAGCGCATGTTTTGGCCGTCTCAGCCAACTGTCATGAAATATGAAAAGTAAACGTGTCTTCACTTTTCCTTCATAGCTTGAAATTGGAAGGTCTTAGAAGCTTGAAACCAAGCGCATACAACACAAAGGGCCTCAATGAGCTACTGGCCGCTCACTGGTGGCTCCAGCGCACGCGGTTCAGTCGCATCATTCACTCTGATGTGGTGTTCATGAAGTTGGGTGTTGAGGTGCATGTACTGCATTGTGACAGAAAGTCACTTTACAACATCTTACAAGCCCAAAGTGGATTTTGAAAAAAGTTTCCACGAGCGCATGTTTTGGCCGTCTCAGCCAACTGTCATGAAATGTGAAAAGTAAACGTGTCTTCACTTTTCCTTCATAGCTTGAAATTGGAAGGTCTTAGAAGCTTGAAACCAAGCGCATACAACACAAAGGGCCTCAATGAGCTACTGGCCGCTCACTGGTGGCTCCAGCTCACGCGGTTCAGTCGCATCATTCACTCTGATGTGGTGTTCATGAAGTTGGGTGTTGAGGTGCATGTACTGCATTGTGACAGAAAGTCACTTTACAACATCTTACAAGCCCAAAGTGGATTTTGAAAAAAGTTTCCACGAGCGCATGTTTTGGCCGTCTCAGCCAACTGTCATGAAATATGAAAAGTAAACGTGTCTTCACTTTTCCTTCGTAGCTTGAAATTGGAAGGTCTTAGAAGCTTGAAACCAAGCGCATACAACACAAAGGGCCTCAATGAGCTACTGGCCGCTCACTGGTGGCTCCAGCTCACGCGGTTCAGTCGCATCATTCACTCTGATGTGGTGTTCATGAAGTTGGGTGTTGAGGTGCATGTACTGCATTGTGACAGAAAGTCACTTTACAACATCTTACAAGCCCAAAGTGGATTTTGAAAAAAGTTTCCACGAGCGCATGTTTTGGCCGTCTCAGCCAACTGTCATGAAATATGAAAAGTAAACGTGTCTTCACTTTTCCTTCATAGCTTGAAATTGGAAGGTCTTAGAAGCTTGAAACCAAGCGCATACAACACAAAGGGCCTCAATGAGCTACTGGCCGCTCACTGGTGGCTCCAGCGCACGCGGTTCAGTCGCATCATTCACTCTGATGTGGTGTTCATGAAGTTGGGTGTTGAGGTGCATGTACTGCATTGTGACAGAAAGTCACTTTACAACATCTTACAAGCCCAAAGTGGATTTTGAAAAAAGTTTCCACGAGCGCATGTTTTGGCCGTCTCAGCCAACTGTCATGAAATATGAAAAGTAAACGTGTCTTCACTTTTCCTTCATAGCTTGAAATTGGAAGGTCTTAGAAGCTTGAAACCAAGCGCATACAACACAAAGGGCCTCAATGAGCTACTGGCCGCTCACTGGTGGCTCCAGCGCACGCGGTTCAGTCGCATCATTCACTCTGATGTGGTGTTCATGAAGTTGGGTGTTGAGGTGCATGTACTGCATTGTGACAGAAAGTCACTTTACAACATCTTACAAGCCCAAAGTGGATTTTGAAAAAAGTTTCCACGAGCGCATGTTTTGGCCGTCTCAGCCAACTGTCATGAAATATGAAAAGTAAACGTGTCTTCACTTTTCCTTCATAGCTTGAAATTGGAAGGTCTTAGAAGCTTGAAACCAAGCGCATACAACACAAAGGGCCTCAATGAGCTACTGGCCGCTCACTGGTGGCTCCAGCGCACGCGGTTCAGTCGCATCATTCACTCTGATGTGGTGTTCATGAAGTTGGGTGTTGAGGTGCATGTACTGCATTGTGACAGAAAGTCACTTTACAACATCTTACAAGCCCAAAGTGGATTTTGAAAAAAGTTTCCACGAGCGCATGTTTTGGCCGTCTCAGCCAACTGTCATGAAATGTGAAAAGTAAACGTGTCTTCACTTTTCCTTCATAGCTTGAAATTGGAAGGTCTTAGAAGCTTGAAACCAAGCGCATACAACACAAAGGGCCTCAATGAGCTACTGGCCGCTCACTGGTGGCTCCAGCTCACGCGGTTCAGTCGCATCATTCACTCTGATGTGGTGTTCATGAAGTTGGGTGTTGAGGTGCATGTACTGCATTGTGACAGAAAGTCACTTTACAACATCTTACAAGCCCAAAGTGGATTTTGAAAAAAGTTTCCACGAGCGCATGTTTTGGCCGTCTCAGCCAACTGTCATGAAATATGAAAAGTAAACGTGTCTTCACTTTTCCTTCGTAGCTTGAAATTGGAAGGTCTTAGAAGCTTGAAACCAAGCGCATACAACACAAAGGGCCTCAATGAGCTACTGGCCGCTCACTGGTGGCTCCAGCTCACGCGGTTCAGTCGCATCATTCACTCTGATGTGGTGTTCATGAAGTTGGGTGTTGAGGTGCATGTACTGCATTGTGACAGAAAGTCACTTTACAACATCTTACAAGCCCAAAGTGGATTTTGAAAAAAGTTTCCACGAGCGCATGTTTTGGCCGTCTCAGCCAACTGTCATGAAATATGAAAAGTAAACGTGTCTTCACTTTTCCTTCATAGCTTGAAATTGGAAGGTCTTAGAAGCTTGAAACCAAGCGCATACAACACAAAGGGCCTCAATGAGCTACTGGCCGCTCACTGGTGGCTCCAGCTCACGCGGTTCAGTCGCATCATTCACTCTGATGTGGTGTTCATGAAGTTGGGTGTTGAGGTGCATGTACTGCATTGTGACAGAAAGTCACTTTACAACATCTTACAAGCCCAAAGTGGATTTTGAAAAAAGTTTCCACGAGCGCATGTTTTGGCCGTCTCAGCCAACTGTCATGAAATATGAAAAGTAAACGTGTCTTCACTTTTCCTTCGTAGCTTGAAATTGGAAGGTCTTAGAAGCTTGAAACCAAGCGCATACAACACAAAGGGCCTCAATGAGCTACTGGCCGCTCACTGGTGGCTCCAGCGCACGCGGTTCAGTCGCATCATTCACTCTGATGTGGTGTTCATGAAGTTGGGTGTTGAGGTGCATGTACTGCATTGTGACAGAAAGTCACTTTACAACATCTTACAAGCCCAAAGTGGATTTTGAAAAAAGTTTCCACGAGCGCATGTTTTGGCCGTCTCAGCCAACTGTCATGAAATATGAAAAGTAAACGTGTCTTCACTTTTCCTTCGTAGCTTGAAATTGGAAGGTCTTAGAAGCTTGAAACCAAGCGCATACAACACAAAGGGCCTCAATGAGCTACTGGCCGCTCACTGGTGGCTCCAGCGCACGCGGTTCAGTCGCATCATTCACTCTGATGTGGTGTTCATGAAGTTGGGTGTTGAGGTGCATGTACTGCATTGTGACAGAAAGTCACTTTACAACATCTTACAAGCCCAAAGTGGATTTTGAAAAAAGTTTCCACGAGCGCATGTTTTGGCCGTCTCAGCCAACTGTCATGAAATATGAAAAGTAAACGTGTCTTCACTTTTCCTTCATAGCTTGAAATTGGAAGGTCTTAGAAGCTTGAAACCAAGCGCATACAACACAAAGGGCCTCAATGAGCTACTGGCCGCTCACTGGTGGCTCCAGCGCACGCGGTTCAGTCGCATCATTCACTCTGATGTGGTGTTCATGAAGTTGGGTGTTGAGGTGCATGTACTGCATTGTGACAGAAAGTCACTTTACAACATCTTACAAGCCCAAAGTGGATTTTGAAAAAAGTTTCCACGAGCGCATGTTTTGGCCGTCTCAGCCAACTGTCATGAAATATGAAAAGTAAACGTGTCTTCACTTTTCCTTCATAGCTTGAAATTGGAAGGTCTTAGAAGCTTGAAACCAAGCGCATACAACACAAAGGGCCTCAATGAGCTACTGGCCGCTCACTGGTGGCTCCAGCTCACGCGGTTCAGTCGCATCATTCACTCTGATGTGGTGTTCATGAAGTTGGGTGTTGAGGTGCATGTACTGCATTGTGACAGAAAGTCACTTTACAACATCTTACAAGCCCAAAGTGGATTTTGAAAAAAGTTTCCACGAGCGCATGTTTTGGCCGTCTCAGCCAACTGTCATGAAATATGAAAAGTAAACGTGTCTTCACTTTTCCTTCGTAGCTTGAAATTGGAAGGTCTTAGAAGCTTGAAACCAAGCGCATACAACACAAAGGGCCTCAATGAGCTACTGGCCGCTCACTGGTGGCTCCAGCGCACGCGGTTCAGTCGCATCATTCACTCTGATGTGGTGTTCATGAAGTTGGGTGTTGAGGTGCATGTACTGCATTGTGACAGAAAGTCACTTTACAACATCTTACAAGCCCAAAGTGGATTTTGAAAAAAGTTTCCACGAGCGCATGTTTTGGCCGTCTCAGCCAACTGTCATGAAATATGAAAAGTAAACGTGTCTTCACTTTTCCTTCATAGCTTGAAATTGGAAGGTCTTAGAAGCTTGAAACCAAGCGCATACAACACAAAGGGCCTCAATGAGCTACTGGCCGCTCACTGGTGGCTCCAGCGCACGCGGTTCAGTCGCATCATTCACTCTGATGTGGTGTTCATGAAGTTGGGTGTTGAGGTGCATGTACTGCATTGTGACAGAAAGTCACTTTACAACATCTTACAAGCCCAAAGTGGATTTTGAAAAAAGTTTCCACGAGCGCATGTTTTGGCCGTCTCAGCCAACTGTCATGAAATATGAAAAGTAAACGTGTCTTCACTTTTCCTTCATAGCTTGAAATTGGAAGGTCTTAGAAGCTTGAAACCAAGCGCATACAACACAAAGGGCCTCAATGAGCTACTGGCCGCTCACTGGTGGCTCCAGCGCACGCGGTTCAGTCGCATCATTCACTCTGATGTGGTGTTCATGAAGTTGGGTGTTGAGGTGCATTTACTGCATTGTGACAGAAAGTCACTTTACAACATCTTACAAGCCCAAAGTGGATTTTGAAAAAAGTTTCCACGAGCGCATGTTTTGGCCGTCTCAGCCAACTGTCATGAAATATGAAAAGTAAACGTGTCTTCACTTTTCCTTCATAGCTTGAAATTGGAAGGTCTTAGAAGCTTGAAACCAAGCGCATACAACACAAAGGGCCTCAATGAGCTACTGGCCGCTCACTGGTGGCTCCAGCGCACGCGGTTCAGTCGCATCATTCACTCTGATGTGGTGTTCATGAAGTTGGGTGTTGAGGTGCATGTACTGCATTGTGACAGAAAGTCACTTTACAACATCTTACAAGCCCAAAGTGGATTTTGAAAAAAGTTTCCACGAGCGCATGTTTTGGCCGTCTCAGCCAACTGTCATGAAATATGAAAAGTAAACGTGTCTTCACTTTTCCTTCGTAGCTTGAAATTGGAAGGTCTTAGAAGCTTGAAACCAAGCGCATACAACACAAAGGGCCTCAATGAGCTACTGGCCGCTCACTGGTGGCTCCAGCGCACGCGGTTCAGTCGCATCATTCACTCTGATGTGGTGTTCATGAAGTTGGGTGTTGAGGTGCATGTACTGCATTGTGACAGAAAGTCACTTTACAACATCTTACAAGCCCAAAGTGGATTTTGAAAAAAGTTTCCACGAGCGCATGTTTTGGCCGTCTCAGCCAACTGTCATGAAATATGAAAAGTAAACGTGTCTTCACTTTTCCTTCATAGCTTGAAATTGGAAGGTCTTAGAAGCTTGAAACCAAGCGCATACAACACAAAGGGCCTCAATGAGCTACTGGCCGCTCACTGGTGGCTCCAGCGCACGCGGTTCAGTCGCATCATTCACTCTGATGTGGTGTTCATGAAGTTGGGTGTTGAGGTGCATGTACTGCATTGTGACAGAAAGTCACTTTACAACATCTTACAAGCCCAAAGTGGATTTTGAAAAAAGTTTCCACGAGCGCATGTTTTGGCCGTCTCAGCCAACTGTCATGAAATATGAAAAGTAAACGTGTCTTCACTTTTCCTTCGTAGCTTGAAATTGGAAGGTCTTAGAAGCTTGAAACCAAGCGCATACAACACAAAGGGCCTCAATGAGCTACTGGCCGCTCACTGGTGGCTCCAGCTCACGCGGTTCAGTCGCATCATTCACTCTGATGTGGTGTTCATGAAGTTGGGTGTTGAGGTGCATGTACTGCATTGTGACAGAAAGTCACTTTACAACATCTTACAAGCCCAAAGTGGATTTTGAAAAAAGTTTCCACGAGCGCATGTTTTGGCCGTCTCAGCCAACTGTCATGAAATATGAAAAGTAAACGTGTCTTCACTTTTCCTTCGTAGCTTGAAATTGGAAGGTCTTAGAAGCTTGAAACCAAGCGCATACAACACAAAGGGCCTCAATGAGCTACTGGCCGCTCACTGGTGGCTCCAGCGCACGCGGTTCAGTCGCATCATTCACTCTGATGTGGTGTTCATGAAGTTGGGTGTTGAGGTGCATGTACTGCATTGTGACAGAAAGTCACTTTACAACATCTTACAAGCCCAAAGTGGATTTTGAAAAAAGTTTCCACGAGCGCATGTTTTGGCCGTCTCAGCCAACTGTCATGAAATATGAAAAGTAAACGTGTCTTCACTTTTCCTTCATAGCTTGAAATTGGAAGGTCTTAGAAGCTTGAAACCAAGCGCATACAACACAAAGGGCCTCAATGAGCTACTGGCCGCTCACTGGTGGCTCCAGCGCACGCGGTTCAGTCGCATCATTCACTCTGATGTGGTGTTCATGAAGTTGGGTGTTGAGGTGCATGTACTGCATTGTGACAGAAAGTCACTTTACAACATCTTACAAGCCCAAAGTGGATTTTGAAAAAAGTTTCCACGAGCGCATGTTTTGGCCGTCTCAGCCAACTGTCATGAAATATGAAAAGTAAACGTGTCTTCACTTTTCCTTCGTAGCTTGAAATTGGAAGGTCTTTGAAGCTTGAAACCAAGCGCATACAACACAAAGGGCCTCAATGAGCTACTGGCCGCTCACTGGTGGCTCCAGCTCACGCGGTTCAGTCGCATCATTCACTCTGATGTGGTGTTCATGAAGTTGGGTGTTGAGGTGCATGTACTGCATTGTGACAGAAAGTCACTTTACAACATCTTACAAACCCAAAGTGGATTTTGAAAAAAGTTTCCACGAGCGCATGTTTTGGCCGTCTCAGCCAACTGTCATGAAATATGAAAAGTAAACGTGTCTTCACTTTTCCTTCGTAGCTTGAAATTGGAAGGTCTTAGAAGCTTGAAACCAAGCGCATACAACACAAAGGGCCTCAATGAGCTACTGGCCGCTCACTGGTGGCTCCAGCGCACGCGGTTCAGTCGCATCATTCACTCTGATGTGGTGTTCATGAAGTTGGGTGTTGAGGTGCATGTACTGCATTGTGACAGAAAGTCACTTTACAACATCTTACAAGCCCAAAGTGGATTTTGAAAAAAGTTTCCACGAGCGCATGTTTTGGCCGTCTCAGCCAACTGTCATGAAATATGAAAAGTAAACGTGTCTTCACTTTTCCTTCGTAGCTTGAAATTGGAAGGTCTTAGAAGCTTGAAACCAAGCGCATACAACACAAAGGGCCTCAATGAGCTACTGGCCGCTCACTGGTGGCTCCAGCTCACGCGGTTCAGTCGCATCATTCACTCTGATGTGGTGTTCATGAAGTTGGGTGTTGAGGTGCATGTACTGCATTGTGACAGAAAGTCACTTTACAACATCTTACAAGCCCAAAGTGGATTTTGAAAAAAGTTTCCACGAGCGCATGTTTTGGCCGTCTCAGCCAACTGTCATGAAATATGAAAAGTAAACGTGTCTTCACTTTTCCTTCGTAGCTTGAAATTGGAAGGTCTTAGAAGCTTGAAACCAAGCGCATACAACACAAAGGGCCTCAATGAGCTACTGGCCGCTCACTGGTGGCTCCAGCGCACGCGGTTCAGTCGCATCATTCACTCTGATGTGGTGTTCATGAAGTTGGGTGTTGAGGTGCATGTACTGCATTGTGACAGAAAGTCACTTTACAACATCTTACAAGCCCAAAGTGGATTTTGAAAAAAGTTTCCACGAGCGCATGTTTTGGCCGTCTCAGCCAACTGTCATGAAATATGAAAAGTAAACGTGTCTTCACTTTTCCTTCATAGCTTGAAATTGGAAGGTCTTAGAAGCTTGAAACCAAGCGCATACAACACAAAGGGCCTCAATGAGCTACTGGCCGCTCACTGGTGGCTCCAGCGCACGCGGTTCAGTCGCATCATTCACTCTGATGTGGTGTTCATGAAGTTGGGTGTTGAGGTGCATGTACTGCATTGTGACAGAAAGTCACTTTACAACATCTTACAAGCCCAAAGTGGATTTTGAAAAAAGTTTCCACGAGCGCATGTTTTGGCCGTCTCAGCCAACTGTCATGAAATATGAAAAGTAAACGTGTCTTCACTTTTCCTTCATAGCTTGAAATTGGAAGGTCTTAGAAGCTTGAAACCAAGCGCATACAACACAAAGGGCCTCAATGAGCTACTGGCCGCTCACTGGTGGCTCCAGCGCACGCGGTTCAGTCGCATCATTCACTCTGATGTGGTGTTCATGAAGTTGGGTGTTGAGGTGCATGTACTGCATTGTGACAGAAAGTCACTTTACAACATCTTACAAGCCCAAAGTGGATTTTGAAAAAAGTTTCCACGAGCGCATGTTTTGGCCGTCTCAGCCAACTGTCATGAAATATGAAAAGTAAACGTGTCTTCACTTTTCCTTCGTAGCTTGAAATTGGAAGGTCTTAGAAGCTTGAAACCAAGCGCATACAACACAAAGGGCCTCAATGAGCTACTGGCCGCTCACTGGTGGCTCCAGCGCACGCGGTTCAGTCGCATCATTCACTCTGATGTGGTGTTCATGAAGTTGGGTGTTGAGGTGCATGTACTGCATTGTGACAGAAAGTCACTTTACAACATCTTACAAGCCCAAAGTGGATTTTGAAAAAAGTTTCCACGAGCGCATGTTTTGGCCGTCTCAGCCAACTGTCATGAAATATGAAAAGTAAACGTGTCTTCACTTTTCCTTCATAGCTTGAAATTGGAAGGTCTTAGAAGCTTGAAACCAAGCGCATACAACACAAAGGGCCTCAATGAGCTACTGGCCGCTCACTGGTGGCTCCAGCGCACGCGGTTCAGTCGCATCATTCACTCTGATGTGGTGTTCATGAAGTTGGGTGTTGAGGTGCATGTACTGCATTGTGACAGAAAGTCACTTTACAACATCTTACAAGCCCAAAGTGGATTTTGAAAAAAGTTTCCACGAGCGCATGTTTTGGCCGTCTCAGCCAACTGTCATGAAATATGAAAAGTAAACGTGTCTTCACTTTTCCTTCATAGCTTGAAATTGGAAGGTCTTAGAAGCTTGAAACCAAGCGCATACAACACAAAGGGCCTCAATGAGCTACTGGCCGCTCACTGGTGGCTCCAGCGCACGCGGTTCAGTCGCATCATTCACTCTGATGTGGTGTTCATGAAGTTGGGTGTTGAGGTGCATGTACTGCATTGTGACAGAAAGTCACTTTACAACATCTTACAAGCCCAAAGTGGATTTTGAAAAAAGTTTCCACGAGCGCATGTTTTGGCCGTCTCAGCCAACTGTCATGAAATATGAAAAGTAAACGTGTCTTCACTTTTCCTTCATAGCTTGAAATTGGAAGGTCTTAGAAGCTTGAAACCAAGCGCATACAACACAAAGGGCCTCAATGAGCTACTGGCTCCTCACTGGTGGCTCCAGCGCACGCGGTTCAGTCGCATCATTCACTCTGATGTGGTGTTCATGAAGTTGGGTGTTGAGGTGCATGTACTGCATTGTGACAGAAAGTCACTTTACAACATCTTACAAGCCCAAAGTGGATTTTGAAAAAAGTTTCCACGAGCGCATGTTTTGGCCGTCTCAGCCAACTGTCATGAAATATGAAAAGTAAACGTGTCTTCACTTTTCCTTCGTAGCTTGAAATTGGAAGGTCTTAGAAGCTTGAAACCAAGCGCATACAACACAAAGGGCCTCAATGAGCTACTGGCCGCTCACTGGTGGCTCCAGCGCACGCGGTTCAGTCGCATCATTCACTCTGATGTGGTGTTCATGAAGTTGGGTGTTGAGGTGCATGTACTGCATTGTGACAGAAAGTCACTTTACAACATCTTACAAGCCCAAAGTGGATTTTGAAAAAAGTTTCCACGAGCGCATGTTTTGGCCGTCTCAGCCAACTGTCATGAAATATGAAAAGTAAACGTGTCTTCACTTTTCCTTCATAGCTTGAAATTGGAAGGTCTTAGAAGCTTGAAACCAAGCGCATACAACACAAAGGGCCTCAATGAGCTACTGGCCGCTCACTGGTGGCTCCAGCTCACGCGGTTCAGTCGCATCATTCACTCTGATGTGGTGTTCATGAAGTTGGGTGTTGAGGTGCATGTACTGCATTGTGACAGAAAGTCACTTTACAACATCTTACAAGCCCAAAGTGGATTTTGAAAAAAGTTTCCACGAGCGCATGTTTTGGCCGTCTCGGCCAACTGTCATGAAATATGAAAAGTAAACGTGTCTTCACTTTTCCTTCGTAGCTTGAAATTGGAAGGTCTTAGAAGCTTGAAACCAAGCGCATACAACACAAAGGGCCTCAATGAGCTACTGGCCGCTCACTGGTGGCTCCAGCGCACGCGGTTCAGTCGCATCATTCACTCTGATGTGGTGTTCATGAAGTTGGGTGTTGAGGTGCATGTACTGCATTGTGACAGAAAGTCACTTTACAACATCTTACAAGCCCAAAGTGGATTTTGAAAAAAGTTTCCACGAGCGCATGTTTTGGCCGTCTCAGCCAACTGTCATGAAATATGAAAAGTAAACGTGTCTTCACTTTTCCTTCATAGCTTGAAATTGGAAGGTCTTAGAAGCTTGAAACCAAGCGCATACAACACAAAGGGCCTCAATGAGCTACTGGCCGCTCACTGGTGGCTCCAGCGCACGCGGTTCAGTCGCATCATTCACTCTGATGTGGTGTTCATGAAGTTGGGTGTTGAGGTGCATGTACTGCATTGTGACAGAAAGTCACTTTACAACATCTTACAAGCCCAAAGTGGATTTTGAAAAAAGTTTCCACGAGCGCATGTTTTGGCCGTCTCAGCCAACTGTCATGAAATATGAAAAGTAAACGTGTCTTCACTTTTCCTTCATAGCTTGAAATTGGAAGGTCTTAGAAGCTTGAAACCAAGCGCATACAACACAAAGGGCCTCAATGAGCTACTGGCCGCTCACTGGTGGCTCCAGCGCACGCGGTTCAGTCGCATCATTCACTCTGATGTGGTGTTCATGAAGTTGGGTGTTGAGGTGCATGTACTGCATTGTGACAGAAAGTCACTTTACAACATCTTACAAGCCCAAAGTGGATTTTGAAAAAAGTTTCCACGAGCGCATGTTTTGGCCGTCTCAGCCAACTGTCATGAAATATGAAAAGTAAACGTGTCTTCACTTTTCCTTCATAGCTTGAAATTGGAAGGTCTTAGAAGCTTGAAACCAAGCGCATACAACACAAAGGGCCTCAATGAGCTACTGGCCGCTCACTGGTGGCTCCAGCGCACACGGTTCAGTCGCATCATTCACTCTGATGTGGTGTTCATGAAGTTGGGTGTTGAGGTGCATGTACTGCATTGTGACAGAAAGTCACTTTACAACATCTTACAAGCCCAAAGTGGATTTTGAAAAAAGTTTCCACGAGCGCATGTTTTGGCCGTCTCAGCCAACTGTCATGAAATATGAAAAGTAAACGTGTCTTCACTTTTCCTTCATAGCTTGAAATTGGAAGGTCTTAGAAGCTTGAAACCAAGCGCATACAACACAAAGGGCCTCAATGAGCTACTGGCCGCTCACTGGTGGCTCCAGCGCACACGGTTCAGTCGCATCATTCACTCTGATGTGGTGTTCATGAAGTTGGGTGTTGAGGTGCATGTACTGCATTGTGACAGAAAGTCACTTTACAACATCTTACAAGCCCAAAGTGGATTTTGAAAAAAGTTTCCACGAGCGCATGTTTTGGCCGTCTCAGCCAACTGTCATGAAATATGAAAAGTAAACGTGTCTTCACTTTTCCTTCATAGCTTGAAATTGGAAGGTCTTAGAAGCTTGAAACCAAGCGCATACAACACAAAGGGCCTCAATGAGCTACTGGCCGCTCACTGGTGGCTCCAGCGCACGCGGTTCAGTCGCATCATTATAGTGCATGAAAATGCACTATACTGTTCTTCCAAAGTATTCTTATTACAGTGCATGAAAATGCACTGTACTGTTCTTCCTAGGCTTCTTATTAGAGTGCATGAAAATGCACTCTACTGTTATCCGATATCTTCTTATTAGAGTGCATGAAAATGCACTCTACTGTTATCCGGTTTCTTCTTATTATTATAGGCGATTATTATTCTTCTTCTAACGCTTTTTGTGCGTGCAATTCAGCTTCAACCGTTTAACGTAGAAACTTCATTCAAACTGCGCTGCGTAGGTCTTACTTAGGTGACTTCAGCTATGTATTTTTCAACTTTGTAACTTTTATACTTTTTGAACTATTAAATAAAAACTATTAAAATTTCCCCATAGACTTAACATTACATTATGACATCATAATAGGGCAATTAGAATCTTATGCCAGGTGGCCAGTCCAGGTGCAGCAGCTCTCTCTCTCTCAGGCTTTAAGCATACAATCTCATTAAGACTACAGATCCTGTTTCATACTTCCTCTGTCCACAACTGTTTCAAAATAAAAGTCCTCACTGCAATAATGCACTATTAAATCGTTTATCCATTGAAACTACTCAACTATTTAACTGTTCAACCATTCCAACTGTCAGTTATCATCAACTATGCCTCCAGTCAACTACATGAAACCTCCATGTACCTAGCAACCAACATAGCAACCGTTAAAATGAAGCGTTTATGACCGTTTCCATAGCAACCAACATGATTTTACTACAGTAACTTCTTTATTCCTGATAGTGGCCACCATAGATACCATATCAACAAATGTTTCAAAATAAAAGTCCTCACTAGCAAGTTAGCTAGTTAGCATGGTTAGCATTGTTAGCATAGTTAGCATTTTTAGCATAACTGCTTGAAATGATTAGCTAAGTTAGCTAATCAACCTGGTTAGCATAATTAGCATTGTTAGCATAGTTAGCATTTTTAGCATAACTGTTGGAAATGATTAGCTAAGTTAGCTAATCAACCTTGTTAGCATTGTTAGCATAGTTAGCATTTTTAGCATAACTGTTAGAAATGATTAGCTAAGTTAGCTAATCAACCTTGTTAGCATTGCTAGCATAGTTAGCATTTTTAGCATAACTGTTAGAAATCATTAGTTCAGTTAGAACTGTAATGTTTAAGCTTTAAACTGTCTACCTTCACACTATCAGCTTTCTTTAAACTATGCAACCACCATGTTTACCCTAGCTACACCTTAGTAACTATATCTACATTATCTACTGTATCTACACATTTTTGCATTTTCATGCACTCGTAATTTCCCTGGAATTACATTCTCTAGTTACAGTGCATGAAAATGCACTGTACTGTTATTCCAAAACTTCTTATTATTACAGTGCATGAAAATGCACTGTACTGTTATTCCAAAACTTCTTATTATTACAGTGCATGAAAATGCACTGTACTGTTATTCCAAAACTTCTTATTATTATTATTCTTCTTCTTCTAACGCACTTAATGGAGCTTCAACCGTTTAACGTAGAAACTTCATTCAAACTGCGCTGCGTAGGTCTTACTTAGGCCATCCGGGCTTTGTATTTTTCAACTTTGTAACTTTTATACTTTTTTAACTATTAATTAATTAAAATGACAATTTCCCCATAGACTTAACATTGTGATTATGACATCATAATAGGGCAATTAGAATCTTCTGCCAGGTGGCCAGGCCAGCTGCAGCAGCTCTCTCTCTCTCTCAGACTTTAAGCATACATTCTCTATGAAGACTACATATATCTGTTAAACTGTTTCCTCTGTCCACAACTGTTTCAAAATAAAAGTCCTCACTGCAATAATACACTATTAAATCATTTAACCATTGAAACTACTAATCTATTTAACTGTTCAACCATTCCCACTGTCAGTTATCATCAGCCATGCCTCCGGTCAACTACATGAAACCTTCATGTACCTAGCAACCAACATAGCAACCATTAAAATTAAGCATTTATGACCGTTTCCATAGCAACCAACATCATTATACTGCAGTAACTTCTTGTTTCCTGATAGTGGCCACCATGGATACCGTAGCAACAAATGTTTCAAAATAAAAGTCCTCACTAGCAAGTTAGCTAGTTAGCATGGTTAGCATAGTTATCATTGTTAGCATAGTTAGCATTTTTAGCATAACTGCTAGAACTGATTAGCTAAGTTAGCTAATCAACCTGGTTAGCATTTTTAGCATAGTTAGCATTGTTAGCATAGTTAGCATTTTTTAACATAACTGCAAAAAATCATCACCTAAGTTAGCTAATCAACCTGGTTAGCATTGTTAGCAAATGTAGCATTGTTAGCATAGTTAGCATTTTTAGCATTACTGCTAGAAATCATCGGATAAGTTAGCTAATCAACCTGGTTAGCATTGTTAGTAAAGTTAGCATTGCTAGCATAATTAGCATTTTTAACATAACTGCTAGAAATCATTAGCTAAGTTAGCTAATCAACATTTTAACATGAATATAAATCATTAGTTAAGTTAGAACTGGAATGTTTCATCTTTAAACTGTCTACCTTCACACTATCAACACTCTGTAAACTATGCAACCACCATGTCTACCCTAGCTACACCTTAGTAACCATATCTACATTATCTATCTATTTTTGCATTTTCATGCACTGGTAATTCCTTGGAATTGCATTTCTAGTTATTATTCTTCTTCTTCTAACGCACTTAATGGAGCTTCAACCGTTTAACGTAGAAACTTCATTCAAACTGCGCTGCGTAGGTCTTACTTAGGCCATCCGGGCTTTGTATTTTTCAACTTTGTAACTTTTATACTTTTTTAACTATTAATTAATTAAAATGACAATTTCCCCATAGACTTAACATTGTGATTATGACATCATAATAGGGCAATTAGAATCTTCTGCCAGGTGGCCAGGCCAGCTGCAGCAGCTCTCTCTCTCTCTCAGGCTTTAAGCATACATTCTCTATGAAGACTACATATACCTGTTAAACTGTTTCCTCTGTCCACAACTGTTTCAAAATAAAAGTCCTCACTGCAATAATACACTATTAAATCATTTAACCATTGAAACTACTAATCTATTTAACTGTTCAACCATTCCCACTGTCAGTTATCATCAGCCATGCCTCCGGTCAACTACATGAAACCTCCATGTACCTAGCAACCAACATAGCAACCATTAAAATTAAGCGTTTATGACCGTTTCCATAGCAACCAACATCATTATACTGCAGTAACTTCTTGTTTCCTGATAGTGGCCACCATGGATACCCTAGCAACAAATGTTTCAAAATAAAAGTCCTCACTAGCAAGTTAGCTAGTTAGCATGGTTAGCATAGTTAGCATTGTTAGCATAGTTAGCATTTTTAACATAACTGCTAGAAATGATTAGCTAAGTTAGCTAATCAACCTGGTTAGCATTTTTAGCATAGTTAGCATTGTTAGCATTTTTTAGCATAACTGCAAAAAATCATCACCTAAGTTAGCTAATCAACCTGGTTAGCATTGTTAGCAAATGTAGCATTGTTAGCATAGTTAGCATTTTTAGCATTACTGCTAGAAATCATTGGTTAAGTTAGCTAATCAACCTGGTTAGCATTGTTAGTAAAGTTAGCATTGCTAGCATAATTAGCATTTTTAACGTAACTGCTAGAAATCATTAGCTAAGTTAGCTAATCAACATTTTAACATGAATATAAATCATTAGTTAAGTTAGAACTGGAATGTTTCATCTTTAAACTGTCTACCTTCACACTATCAACACTCTGTAAACTATGCAACCACCATGTTTACCCTAGCTACACCTTAGTAACCATATCTACATTATCTATCTATTTTTGCATTTTCATGCACTGGTAATTCCTTGGAATTGCATTTCTAGTTACAGTGCATGAAAATGCACTGTACTGTTATTCCAAAACTTCTTATTATTACAGTGCATGAAAATGCACTGTACTGTTATTCCAAAACTTCTTATTATTATTATTCTTCTTCTTCTAACGCACTTAATGGAGCTTCAACCGTTTAACGTAGAAACTTCATTCAAACTGCACTGCGTAGGTCTTACTTAGGCCATCCGGGCTTTGTATTTTTCAACTTTGTAACTTTTATACTTTTTTAACTATTAATTAATTAAAATGACAATTTCCCCATAGACTTAACATTGTGATTATGACATCATAATAGGGCAATTAGAATCTTCTGCCAGGTGGCCAGGCCAGCTGCAGCAGCTCTCTCTCTCTCTCTCAGGCTTTAAGCATACATTCTCTATGAAGACTACATATACCTGTTAAACTGTTTCCTCTGTCCACAACTGTTTCAAAATAAAAGTCCTCACTGCAATAATACACTATTAAATCATTTAACCATTGAAACTACTAATCTATTTAACTGTTCAACCCTTCCCACTGTCAGTTATCATCAGCCATGCCTCCGGTCAACTACATGAAACCTCCATGTACCTAGCAACCAACATAGCAACCATTAAAATTAAGCGTTTATGACCGTTTCCATAGCAACCAACATCATTATACTGCAGTAACTTCTTGTTTCCTGATAGTGGCCACCATGGATACCCTAGCAACAAATGTTTCAAAATAAAAGTCCTCACTAGCAAGTTAGCTAGTTAGCATGGTTAGCATAGTTAGCATTGTTAGCATAGTTAGCATTTTTAGCATAACTGCTAGAAATGATTAGCTAAGTTAGCTAATCAACCTGGTTAGCATTTTTAGCATAGTTAGCATTGTTAGCATAGTTAGCATTTTTCAGCATAACTGCAAAAAATCATCACCTAAGTTAGCTAATCAACCTGGTTAGCATTGTTAGCAAATGTAGCATTGTTAGCATAGTTAGCATTTTTAGCATTACTGCTAGAAATCATCGGTTAAGTTAGCTAATCAACCTGGTTAGCATTGTTAGTAAAGTTAGCATTGCTAGCATAATTAGCATTTTTAACGTAACTGCTAGAAATCATTAGCTAAGTTAGCTAATCAACATTTTAACATGAATATAAATCATTAGTTAAGTTAGAACTGGAATGTTTCATCTTTAAACTGTCTACCTTCACACTATCAACACTCTGTAAACTATGCAACCACCATGTTTACCCTAGCTACACCTTAGTAACCATATCTACATTATCTATCTATTTTTGCATTTTCATGCACTGGTAATTCCTTGGAATTGCATTTCTAGTTATTATTCTTCTTCTTCTAACGCACTTAATGGAGCTTCAACCGTTTAACGTAGAAACTTCATTCAAACTGCGCTGCGTAGGTCTTACTTAGGCCATCCGGGCTTTGTATTTTTCAACTTTGTAACTTTTATACTTTTTTAACTATTAATTAATTAAAATGACAATTTCCCCATAGACTTAACATTGTGATTATGACATCATAATAGGGCAATTAGAATCTTCTGCCAGGTGGCCAGGCCAGCTGCAGCAGCTCTCTCTCTCTCTCAGGCTTTAAGCATACATTCTCTATGAAGACTACATATACCTGTTAAACTGTTTCCTCTGTCCACAACTGTTTCAAAATAAAAGTCCTCACTGCAATAATACACTATTAAATCATTTAACCATTGAAACTACTAATCTATTTAACTGTTCAACCATTCCCACTGTCAGTTATCATCAGCCATGCCTCCGGTCAACTACATGAAACCTCCATGTACCTAGCAACCAACATAGCAACCATTAAAATTAAGCGTTTATGACCGTTTCCATAGCAACCAACATCATTATACTGCAGTAACTTCTTGTTTCCTGATAGTGGCCACCATGGATACCCTAGCAACAAATGTTTCAAAATAAAAGTCCTCACTAGCAAGTTAGCTAGTTAGCATGGTTAGCATAGTTAGCATTGTTAGCATAGTTAGCATTTTTAACATAACTGCTAGAAATGATTAGCTAAGTTAGCTAATCAACCTGGTTAGCATTTTTAGCATAGTTAGCATTGTTAGCATTTTTTAGCATAACTGCAAAAAATCATCACCTAAGTTAGCTAATCAACCTGGTTAGCATTGTTAGCAAATGTAGCATTGTTAGCATAGTTAGCATTTTTAGCATTACTGCTAGAAATCATTGGTTAAGTTAGCTAATCAACCTGGTTAGCATTGTTAGTAAAGTTAGCATTGCTAGCATAATTAGCATTTTTAACGTAACTGCTAGAAATCATTAGCTAAGTTAGCTAATCAACATTTTAACATGAATATAAATCATTAGTTAAGTTAGAACTGGAATGTTTCATCTTTAAACTGTCTACCTTCACACTATCAACACTCTGTAAACTATGCAACCACCATGTTTACCCTAGCTACACCTTAGTAACCATATCTACATTATCTATCTATTTTTGCATTTTCATGCACTGGTAATTCCTTGGAATTGCATTTCTAGTTATTATTCTTCTTCTTCTAACGCACTTAATGGAGCTTCAACCGTTTAACGTAGAAACTTCATTCAAACTGCGCTGCGTAGGTCTTACTTAGGCCATCCGGGCTTTGTATTTTTCAACTTTGTAACTTTTATACTTTTTTAACTATTAATTAATTAAAATGACAATTTCCCCATAGACTTAACATTGTGATTATGACATCATAATAGGGCAATTAGAATCTTCTGCCAGGTGGCCAGGCCAGCTGCAGCAGCTCTCTCTCTCTCTCAGGCTTTAAGCATACATTCTCTATGAAGACTACATATACCTGTTAAACTGTTTCCTCTGTCCACAACTGTTTCAAAATAAAAGTCCTCACTGCAATAATACACTATTAAATCATTTAACCATTGAAACTACTAATCTATTTAACTGTTCAACCATTCCCACTGTCAGTTATCATCAGCCATGCCTCCGGTCAACTACATGAAACCTCCATGTACCTAGCAACCAACATAGCAACCATTAAAATTAAGCGTTTATGACCGTTTCCATAGCAACCAACATCATTATACTGCAGTAACTTCTTGTTTCCTGATAGTGGCCACCATGGATACCCTAGCAACAAATGTTTCAAAATAAAAGTCCTCACTAGCAAGTTAGCTAGTTAGCATGGTTAGCATAGTTAGCATTGTTAGCATAGTTAGCATTTTTAACATAACTGCTAGAAATGATTAGCTAAGTTAGCTAATCAACCTGGTTAGCATTTTTAGCATAGTTAGCATTGTTAGCATTTTTTAGCATAACTGCAAAAAATCATCACCTAAGTTAGCTAATCAACCTGGTTAGCATTGTTAGCAAATGTAGCATTGTTAGCATAGTTAGCATTTTTAGCATTACTGCTAGAAATCATTGGTTAAGTTAGCTAATCAACCTGGTTAGCATTGTTAGTAAAGTTAGCATTGCTAGCATAATTAGCATTTTTAACGTAACTGCTAGAAATCATTAGCTAAGTTAGCTAATCAACATTTTAACATGAATATAAATCATTAGTTAAGTTAGAACTGGAATGTTTCATCTTTAAACTGTCTACCTTCACACTATCAACACTCTGTAAACTATGCAACCACCATGTTTACCCTAGCTACACCTTAGTAACCATATCTACATTATCTATCTATTTTTGCATTTTCATGCACTGGTAATTCCTTGGAATTGCATTTCTAGTTTTTATTTTTATTTTTCTTCTAACGTTTTTGTGCGTTCAATTCAGCTTCAACCGTTTAACGTAGAAACTTCATTCAAACTGTGCTGCGTAGGTCTTACTTAGGTGACTTCAGCTTTGTATTTTTCAACTTTGAAAACTTTATCGTTTAATTTATATTAATTTTTAAAGACATTTTTTCTCCCATAGACTTAACATTGGATTATGACATCATAATAGGGCAATTAGAATCTTATGCCAGGTGGCCAGCCCCACCTGCAGCAGCTCTCTCTCTCTCTCAGGCTTTAAGCATACAATCTCTCTGAAGACTACACATATCCTGTTAAACTCTTTCCTCTGTCCACAACTGTTTCAAAATAAAAGTCCTCACTGCAATAATACACTATTAAATCATTTAACCATTGAAAATACTCAACTATTTAACTGTTCAACCATTCCAACTGTCAGTTATCATCAACTATGCCTCCAGTCAACTACATGAAACCTCCATGTACCTAGCAACCAACATAGCAACCATTAAAATTAAGCGTTTATGACCGTTTCCATAGCAACCAACATGATTTTACTACAGTAACTTCTTTATTCCTGATAGTGGCCACCATAGATACCCTATCAACAAATGTTTCAAAATAAAAGTCCTCACTAGCAAGTTAGCTAGTTAGCATGGTTAGCATTGTTAGCATAGTTAGCATTTTTAGCATAACTGCTAGAAATGGTTAGCTAAGTTAGCTAATCAACCTGGTTAGCATTGTTAGCATAGTTAGCATTGTTAGCATAGTTAGCATTTTTAGCATAACTGTTAGAAATGATTAGCTAAGTTAGCTAATCGACCTGCAGCCGGTTGCACCAGCTGAACGTAAGTTCCATCTTAGCTTAGGTCGAACGTAAACTGGCGCTACGTTGAGGTTTACGAACTACTAAAATAGAACGGGTTGCACCAAGCAGATAGTTTCAACGTAACACTAAGTTATGACTTAAATGACACACTAACTTGCACCACCCTCTCCCTAGGTGTAAGTCCCATCGTAACTATTTTGTTAACATGGTTTTCTCATTTAAACGGTGGAAATGTTACATTTAACAAAGTATAAGGCGAGAAAAGTTTCATACGCGACCCTTAGGCTACACATTTAATTTACTTCGGCAGTGTTTGAATCATGTTATTCTGGAAATCGTAGGCCTAAGGACCTAGCGGTACAAATACCAAATCTATCCACTCAAAGCACACATTTCCTTGCTGTTTATTGAGCTGTTATCAGATATTTAATTAGCAGCTAGTCATATTAGAAAGATTTACCGTTACCTTCGCTATCCACTGCGGTAAATTAGGTTAGACTACGTTAGGTGAACAGTGGTGGCTGAAATATTCCCAAAGCACATACAACAAAATAAAGTCTTAGCCTATTTAAAAATGCAGTGTTATTTTATTCCATAGGCTATAACAAAATAATTGTGGAGGAAGTCAAACTTCAACGTGGCTTTATCATACATAACAACAGCGAACGTTACGTTGCCCACGCAAGTAGGCTACTATGAATCTGTGACGCCTCCGTTATAATTAGTGATATTGATTGGTTGTCAACGGTAAAAACGTCATTCTATGCGACAATATTTTGATTTAGTAGCTACTAACTACGTTGTAACTTTAGTAGCGATGGTGCAACAGAAAAAGAATGCAGCGCTAGTTTGAAACTAGTTAGTTTCAACGTAAGGTTAAGACGCAACTTACACCTCAACTTACGATCGACTTTACGTTCGACTGGTGCAACCGGCTGCTGGTTAGCATTGTTAGCATAGTTAGCATTTTTAGCATAACTGTTAGAAATGATTAGCTAAGTTAGCTAATCAGCCTGGTTAGCATTGTTAGCATAGTTAGCATTGTTAGCATAATTAGCATTTTTAGCATAACTGTTAGAAATGATTAGCTAAGTTAGCTAATCGACCTGGTTAGCATTGTTAGCATAGTTAGCATTGTTAGCATAGTTAGCATTTTTAGCATAACTGTTAGAAATGATTAGCTAAGTTAGCTAATCAGCCTGGTTAGCATTGTTAGCATAGTTAGCATTGTTAGCATTTTTAGCATAACTGCTAGAAATCATTAGTTCAGTTAGAACTGTAATGTTTAAGCTTTAAACTGTCTACCTTCACACTATCAGCTTTCTTTAAACTATGCAACCACCATGTTTACCCTAGCTACACCTTAGTAACTATATCTTCATTATCTACTCTATCTATACATTTTTGCATTTTCATGCACTCGTAATTTCCCTGGAATTACATTCTCTAGTTATTAGAGTGCATGAAAATGCACTCTACTGTTATCCGATTTATTCTTATTATTTTTATTTTTCCTCTAACGTTTTTGTGCGTTCAATTCAGCTTCAACCGTTTAACGTAGAAACTTCATTCAAACTGTGCTGCGTAGGTCTTACTTAGGTGACTTCAGCTTTGTATTTTTCAACTTTGAAAACTTTATCGTTGAATTTATATTAATTTTTTAAGACATTTTTTCTCCCATAGACTTAACATTGGATTATGACATCATAATAGGGCAATTAGAATCTTATGCCAGGTGGCCAGCCCCACCTGCAGCAGCTCTCTCTCTCTCAGGCTTTAAGCATACAATCTCTCTGAAGACTACACATATCCTGTTAAACTGTTTCCTCTGTCCACAACTGTTTCAAAATAAAAGTCCTCACTGCAATAATACACTATTAAATCATTTAACCATTGAAACTACTCAACTATTGAACTGTTCAACCATTCCAACTGTCAGTTATCATCCACTATGCCTCCAGTCAACTACATGAAACCTCCATGTACCTAGCAACCAACATAGCAACCATTAAAATTAAGCGTTTATGACCGTTTCCATAGCAACCAACATGATTTTACTACAGTAATTTCTTTATTCCTGATAGTGGCCACCATAGATACCCTATCAACAAATGTTTCAAAATAAAAGTCCTCACTAGCAAGTTAGCTAGTTAGCATGGTTAGCATTGTTAGCATAGTTAGCATTTTTAGCATAACTGCTAGAAATGGTTAGCTAAGTTAGCTAATCAACCTGGTTAGCATTGTAAGCATAGTTAGCATTGTTAGCATAGTTAGCATTTTTAGCATAACTGTTAGAAATGATAAGCTAAGTTAGCTAATCAGCCTGGTTAGCATTGTTAGCATAGTTAGCATTTTTAGCATAACTGCTTGAAATCATTAGTTCAGTTAGAACTGTAATGTTTAAGCTTTAAACTGTCTACCTTCACACTATCAGCTTTCTTTAAACTATGCAACCACCATGTTTACCCTAGCTACACCTTAGTAACTATATCTACATTATCTACTGTATCTATACATTTTTGCATTTTCATGCACTCGTAATTTCCCTGGAATTACATTCTCTAGTTAAACTTCTTCTTCTAACGCTCGCAATTCAGCTTCAACCGTTTAACGTAGAAACTTCATTCAAACTTTGTTGCGTAGGTCTTGCTTATGCCATATGTGCTTTGTATTTTTCAACTTTGTAACTTTTATACTTTTTAAACTATTAGTTAAAAACTATCACCATTTCCCCCATAGACTTAACATTGCTCATTATGACATCACGGCAGCAATTAGAATGTTACCCCAGCTGGTCAGCCACCTGGGCACCAACTGTCAGTTTCTCTCAGGCTCCTCTCTGAAGACTACATATTCTGTTCCCCTGTATCCTCTGTGCACAACAGTATCAAAATAAGTCCTCCTAATTCCATCCAACTTTATATCCATTCATCTTCTTCAAACCATTCACTCATCCACCCATTCTAAACAGTCTGCCTATCAACAACATCAATTAGACGCTCTACATTGAACTTTTAAACAATCTACTCTGTCTCAGGCTGGCTCTCTTAAGACTAGCCAGTTAAATTGATTACACCTGTATCTGTATCCACTACTCTCAGTAGAGAGCTGTGTCTCTCCATTCTACAAGAATATAAGGCACATTCCATCCAACATTCTATCCATTCATCTTCTTCAGACCATTCACTCATCCACCCATTAAACTGTCTATCAACATCTATTAAACAATCTGTCTATCAACATCCATTAAACTCTCTGTCTATCAACATTAATTAGACTATCTACATTCAACTTTTAAATTATTTACTCTGTCTCGGGCTTTAAGAGTATTCTGGCTCTCTTAAGACTAGCCAGTTAAATTGATTACACCTGTGTCAACTACTCTCAGAGAGCTGTATCAGTGTCTCTCTTAACAAGAATATAAGGCACATTCCATCCAACCTTCTATCCATTCATCTTCTTCAGACCATTCACTCATCCACCCATTAAACTGTCAATCAATATCTATTAAACAATCTGCCTATCAACATCCATTAAACATTCTATCTATCAACATTAATTAGACTATCTACATACAACTTTTAAAGTATTTACTGTGGGTCCCTCTCAAGCAGCGTTTATATGTCCTCCCTCGCTCCTCGATCCTCAATGATCTACATAAAGAAAGATAGAAGAAGGGCTAGACTATCCCATTGTTGCCGCTCCATCATTCTTTATGTAGATCAGTGAGGAGCGAGAGAGGACGCGTAAACGCTATGAGAGGCACCTTCTGTCTCAGGCTTTAAGCATACAATGTCATTAAGACTACAGATCCTGTTTCACTACTTCCTCTGTCCACAACTGTTTCAAAATAAAGGTCCTCACTGCAATAATACACTATTAAATCATTTAACCATTGAAACTACTCAACTATTGAACTGTTCAACCATTCCAACTGTCAGTTATCATCCACTATGCCTCCAGTCAACTACATGAAACCTCCATGTACCTAGCAACCAACATAGCAACCATTAAAATTAAGTGTTTATGACCGTTTCCATAGCAACCAACATGATTATACTGCAGTAACTTCTTGTTTCCTGATAGTGGCCACCATGGATACCCAAGCAACAAATGTTTCAAAATAAAAGTCCTCACTAGCAAGTTAGCTAGTTAGCATGGTTAGCATAGTTAGCATTGTTAGCATTTTTAGCATAACTGCAAAAAAATCATCAACTAAGTTAGCTAATCAACCTGGTTAGCATTGTTAGCATAGTTAGCATTTTTAGCATTACTGCCAGAAATCATCGGTTAAGTTAGCTAATCAACCTGGTTAGCATTGCTAGCATAATAAGCATTTTTAGTGTAACTGCTAGAAATCATTAGCTAAGTTAGCTAATCAACATTTTAACATGAATAGAAATCATTAGTTAAGTTAGAACTGGAACGTTTCATCTTTAAACTGTCTACCTTCACACTATCAACTCTCTGTAAACTATGCAACCACCATATTTACCCTAGCTACATCTTAGTAACCATATCTACATTATCTATCTATTTTTGCATTTTCATGCACTGGTAATTCCTTGGAATTGCATTTCTAGTTATTATTCCACTACTTCTAACGCACGCAATTCAGCTTGAACCGTTTAACTTAGAAACTTCATTCAAACGTTGTTGCGTAGGTCTTGCTTATGCCATGTCTGCTTTGTATTTTTCAACGTTGTAACTTTTATACTTTTTAAACTATTAGTTAAAAACTATTACAATTTCCCCCATAGACTTAACATTGCTCATTATGACATCACGGCAGCAATTAGAATGTTACACCAGGTGGCCAGTCCAGGTGCAGCAGCTCTCTCTCTCTCTCTCTCTCAGGCTCTTGAGACTACATTTTCTGTTCCCCTGTATCAACTGTATCAACATAAGTCTTCCTAATTCCATCCAACTTTCTATCCATTCATCTTCTTCAAACCATTCACTCATCCACCCATTCTAAACAGTCTGCCTATCAACATCAATTAGACAATCTACTTTCAACTTTTAAACAATCTACTCTGTCTCAGGCTGGCTCTCTTAAGACTAGCCAGTTAAATTGATTACACCTGTATCTGTATCCACTACTCTCAGTAGAGAGCTGTGTCTCTCCATTCTACAAGAATATAAGGCACATTCCATCCAACATTCTATCCATTCATCTTCTTCAGACCATTCACTCATCCACCCATTAAACTGTCTATCAACATCTATTAAACAATCTGTCTATCAACATCCATTAAACTCTCTGTCTATCAACATTAATTAGACTATCTACATTCAACTTTTAAATTATTTACTCTGTCTCAGACTAGCCAGTTAAATTGATTACACCTGTATCAACTACTCTCAGAGAGCTGTATCAGTGTCTCTCTTAACAAGAATATAAGGCACATTCCATCCAACCTTCTATCCATTAATCTTCTTCAGACCATTCACTCATCCACCCATTAAACTGTCAATCAATATCTATTAAACAATCTGCCTATCAACATCCATTAAACATTCTGTCTATCAACATTAATTAGACTATCTACATACAACTTTTAAAGTATTTACTGTGGGTCCCTCTCAAGCAGCGTTTATATGTCCTCCCTCGCTCCTCGATCCTCAATGATCTACATAAAGAAAGATAGAAGAAGGGCTAGACTATCCCATTGTTGCCGCTCCATCATTCTTTATGTAGATCAGTCAGGAGCGAGAGAGGACGCGTAAACGCTATGAGAGGCACCTTCTGTCTCAGGCTTTAAGCATACAATCTCATTAAGACTACAGATCCTGTTTCACTACTTCCTCTGTCCACAACTGTTTCAAAATAAAGGTCCTCACTGCAATAATACACTATTAAATCATTTAACCATTGAAACTACTCAACTATTGAACTGTTCAACCATTCCAACTGTCAGTTATCATCCACTATGCCTCCAGTCAACTACACGAAACCTCCATGTACCTAGCAACCAACATAGCAACCATTAAAATTAAGCGTTTATGACCGTTTCCATAGAAACCAACATGATTATACTGCAGTAACTTCTTGTTTCCTGATAGTGGCCACCATGGATACCCTAGCAACAAATGTTTCAAAATAAAAGTCCTCACTAGCAAGTTAGCTAGTTAGCATAGTTAGCATTGTTAGCATAGTTAGCATTTTTAGCATAACTGCAAAAAATCATCAACTAAGTTAGCTAATCAACCTGGTTAGCATTGTTAGCAAATTTAGCATTGTTAGCATAGTTAGCATTTTTAGCATTACTGTTAGAAATCATCGGTTAAGTTAGCTAATCAACCTGGTTAGCATTGTTAGTAAAGTTAGCATTGCTAGCATAATAAGCATTTTTAGCGTAACTGCTAGAAATCATTAGCTAAGTTAGCTAATCAACATTTTAACATGAATAGAAATCATTAGTTAAGTTAGAACTGGAACGTTTCATCTTTAAACTGTCTACCTTCACACTATCAACTCTCTGTAAACTATGCAACCACCATGTTTACCCTAGCTACACCTTAGTAACCATACATTATCTATCTATTTTTGCATTTTCATGCACTGGTAATTCCTTGGAATTGCATTTCTAGTTCACTCTGATGTGGTGTTCATGAAGTTGGGTGTTGAGGTGCATGTACTGCATTGTGACAGAAAGTCACTTTACAACATCTTACAAGCCCAAAGTGGATTTTGAAAAAAGTTTCCACGAGCGCATGTTTTGGCCGTCTCAGCCAACTGTCATGAAATATGAAAAGTAAACGTGTCTTCACTTTTCCTTCATAGCTTGAAATTGGAAGGTCTTAGAAGCTTGAAACCAAGCGCATACAACACAAAGGGCCTCAATGAGCTACTGGCCGCTCACTGGTGGCTCCAGCGCACGCGGTTCAGTCGCATCATTCACTCTGATGTGGTGTTCATGAAGTTGGGTGTTGAGGTGCATGTACTGCATTGTGACAGAAAGTCACTTTACAACATCTTACAAGCCCAAAGTGGATTTTGAAAAAAGTTTCCACGAGCGCATGTTTTGGCCGTCTCAGCCAACTGTCATGAAATATGAAAAGTAAACGTGTCTTCACTTTTCCTTCATAGCTTGAAATTGGAAGGTCTTAGAAGCTTGAAACCAAGCGCATATAACACAAAGGGCCTCAATGAGCTACTGGCCGCTCACTGATGGCTCCAGCGCACGCGGTTCAGTCGCATCATTCACTCTGATGTGGTGTTCATGAAGTTGGGTGTTGAGGTGCATGTACTGCATTGTGACAGAAAGTCACTTTACAACATCTTACAAGCCCAAAGTGGATTTTGAAAAAAGTTTCCACGAGCGCATGTTTTGGCCGTCTCAGCCAACTGTCATGAAATATGAAAAGTAAACGTGTCTTCACTTTTCCTTCATAGCTTGAAATTGGAAGGTCTTAGAAGCTTGAAACCAAGCGCATACAACACAAAGGGCCTCAATGAGCTACTGGCCGCTCACTGGTGGCTCCAGCGCACACGGTTCAGTCGCATCATTCACTCTGATGTGGTGTTCATGAAGTTGGGTGTTGAGGTGCATGTACTGCATTGTGACAGAAAGTCACTTTACAACATCTTACAAGCCCAAAGTGGATTTTGAAAAAAGTTTCCACGAGCGCATGTTTTGGCCGTCTCAGCCAACTGTCATGAAATATGAAAAGTAAACGTGTCTTCACTTTTCCTTCATAGCTTGAAATTGGAAGGTCTTAGAAGCTTGAAACCAAGCGCATACAACACAAAGGGCCTCAATGAGCTACTGGCCGCTCACTGGTGGCTCCAGCGCACGCGGTTCAGTCGCATCATTCACTCTGATGTGGTGTTCATGAAGTTGGGTGTTGAGGTGCATGTACTGCATTGTGACAGAAAGTCACTTTACAACATCTTACAAGCCCAAAGTGGATTTTGAAAAAAGTTTCCACGAGCGCATGTTTTGGCCGTCTCAGCCAACTGTCATGAAATATGAAAAGTAAACGTGTCTTCACTTTTCCTTCATAGCTTGAAATTGGAAGGTCTTAGAAGCTTGAAACCAAGCGCATACAACACAAAGGGCCTCAATGAGCTACTGGCCGCTCACTGGTGGCTCCAGCGCACGCGGTTCAGTCGCATCATTCACTCTGATGTGGTGTTCATGAAGTTGGGTGTTGAGGTGCATGTACTGCATTGTGACAGAAAGTCACTTTACAACATCTTACAAGCCCAAAGTGGATTTTGAAAAAAGTTTCCACGAGCGCATGTTTTGGCCGTCTCAGCCAACTGTCATGAAATATGAAAAGTAAACGTGTCTTCACTTTTCCTTCATAGCTTGAAATTGGAAGGTCTTAGAAGCTTGAAACCAAGCGCATACAACACAAAGGGCCTCAATGAGCTACTGGCCGCTCACTGGTGGCTCCAGCGCACACGGTTCAGTCGCATCATTCACTCTGATGTGGTGTTCATGAAGTTGGGTGTTGAGGTGCATGTACTGCATTGTGACAGAAAGTCACTTTACAACATCTTACAAGCCCAAAGTGGATTTTGAAAAAAGTTTCCACGAGCGCATGTTTTGGCCGTCTCAGCCAACTGTCATGAAATATGAAAAGTAAACGTGTCTTCACTTTTCCTTCATAGCTTGAAATTGGAAGGTCTTAGAAGCTTGAAACCAAGCGCATACAACACAAAGGGCCTCAATGAGCTACTGGCCGCTCACTGGTGGCTCCAGCGCACGCGGTTCAGTCGCATCATTCACTCTGATGTGGTGTTCATGAAGTTGGGTGTTGAGGTGCATGTACTGCATTGTGACAGAAAGTCACTTTACAACATCTTACAAGCCCAAAGTGGATTTTGAAAAAAGTTTCCACGAGCGCATGTTTTGGCCGTCTCAGCCAACTGTCATGAAATATGAAAAGTAAACGTGTCTTCACTTTTCCTTCATAGCTTGAAATTGGAAGGTCTTAGAAGCTTGAAACCAAGCGCATACAACACAAAGGGCCTCAATGAGCTACTGGCCGCTCACTGGTGGCTCCAGCGCACGCGGTTCAGTCGCATCATTCACTCTGATGTGGTGTTCATGAAGTTGGGTGTTGAGGTGCATGTACTGCATTGTGACAGAAAGTCACTTTACAACATCTTACAAGCCCAAAGTGGATTTTGAAAAAAGTTTCCACGAGCGCATGTTTTGGCCGTCTCAGCCAACTGTCATGAAATATGAAAAGTAAACGTGTCTTCACTTTTCCTTCATAGCTTGAAATTGGAAGGTCTTAGAAGCTTGAAACCAAGCGCATACAACACAAAGGGCCTCAATGAGCTACTGGCCGCTCACTGGTGGCTCCAGCTCACGCGGTTCAGTCGCATCATTCACTCTGATGTGGTGTTCATGAAGTTGGGTGTTGAGGTGCATGTACTGCATTGTGACAGAAAGTCACTTTACAACATCTTACAAGCCCAAAGTGGATTTTGAAAAAAGTTTCCACGAGCGCATGTTTTGGCCGTCTCAGCCAACTGTCATGAAATATGAAAAGTAAACGTGTCTTCACTTTTCCTTCGTAGCTTGAAATTGGAAGGTCTTAGAAGCTTGAAACCAAGCGCATACAACACAAAGGGCCTCAATGAGCTACTGGCCGCTCACTGGTGGCTCCAGCTCACGCGGTTCAGTCGCATCATTCACTCTGATGTGGTGTTCATGAAGTTGGGTGTTGAGGTGCATGTACTGCATTGTGACAGAAAGTCACTTTACAACATCTTACAAGCCCAAAGTGGATTTTGAAAAAAGTTTCCACGAGCGCATGTTTTGGCCGTCTCAGCCAACTGTCATGAAATATGAAAAGTAAACGTGTCTTCACTTTTCCTTCGTAGCTTGAAATTGGAAGGTCTTAGAAGCTTGAAACCAAGCGCATACAACACAAAGGGCCTCAATGAGCTACTGGCCGCTCACTGGTGGCTCCAGCGCACGCGGTTCAGTCGCATCATTCACTCTGATGTGGTGTTCATGAAGTTGGGTGTTGAGGTGCATGTACTGCATTGTGACAGAAAGTCACTTTACAACATCTTACAAGCCCAAAGTGGATTTTGAAAAAAGTTTCCACGAGCGCATGTTTTGGCCGTCTCAGCCAACTGTCATGAAATATGAAAAGTAAACGTGTCTTCACTTTTCCTTCATAGCTTGAAATTGGAAGGTCTTAGAAGCTTGAAACCAAGCGCATACAACACAAAGGGCCTCAATGAGCTACTGGCCGCTCACTGGTGGCTCCAGCGCACGCGGTTCAGTCGCATCATTCACTCTGATGTGGTGTTCATGAAGTTGGGTGTTGAGGTGCATGTACTGCATTGTGACAGAAAGTCACTTTACAACATCTTACAAGCCCAAAGTGGATTTTGAAAAAAGTTTCCACGAGCGCATGTTTTGGCCGTCTCAGCCAACTGTCATGAAATATGAAAAGTAAACGTGTCTTCACTTTTCCTTCATAGCTTGAAATTGGAAGGTCTTAGAAGCTTGAAACCAAGCGCATACAACACAAAGGGCCTCAATGAGCTACTGGCCGCTCACTGGTGGCTCCAGCGCACGCGGTTCAGTCGCATCATTCACTCTGATGTGGTGTTCATGAAGTTGGGTGTTGAGGTGCATGTACTGCATTGTGACAGAAAGTCACTTTACAACATCTTACAAGCCCAAAGTGGATTTTGAAAAAAGTTTCCACGATCGCATGTTTTGGCCGTCTCAGCCAACTGTCATGAAATATGAAAAGTAAACGTGTCTTCACTTTTCTTTCGTAGCTTGAAATTGGAAGGTCTTAGAAGCTTGAAACCAAGCGCATACAACACAAAGGGCCTCAATGAGCTACTGGCCGCTCACTGGTGGCTCCAGCGCACGCGGTTCAGTCGCATCATTCACTCTGATGTGGTGTTCATGAAGTTGGGTGTTGAGGTGCATGTACTGCATTGTGACAGAAAGTCACTTTACAACATCTTACAAGCCCAAAGTGGATTTTGAAAAAAGTTTCCACGAGCGCATGTTTTGGCCGTCTCAGCCAACTGTCATGAAATATGAAAAGTAAACGTGTCTTCACTTTTCCTTCATAGCTTGAAATTGGAAGGTCTTAGAAGCTTGAAACCAAGCGCATACAACACAAAGGGCCTCAATGAGCTACTGGCCGCTCACTGGTGGCTCCAGCGCACGCGGTTCAGTCACATCATTCACTCTGATGTGGTGTTCATGAAGTTGGGTGTTGAGGTGCATGTACTGCATTGTGACAGAAAGTCACTTTACAACATCTTACAAGCCCAAAGTGGATTTTGAAAAAAGTTTCCACGAGCGCATGTTTTGGCCGTCTCAGCCAACTGTCATGAAATATGAAAAGTAAACGTGTCTTCACTTTTCCTTCATAGCTTGAAATTGGAAGGTCTTAGAAGCTTGAAACCAAGCGCATACAACACAAAGGGCCTCAATGAGCTACTGGCCGCTCACTGGTGGCTCCAGCTCACGCGGTTCAGTCGCATCATTCACTCTGATGTGGTGTTCATGAAGTTGGGTGTTGAGGTGCATGTACTGCATTGTGACAGAAAGTCACTTTACAACATCTTACAAGCCCAAAGTGGATTTTGAAAAAAGTTTCCACGAGCGCATGTTTTGGCCGTCTCAGCCAACTGTCATGAAATATGAAAAGTAAACGTGTCTTCACTTTTCCTTCGTAGCTTGAAATTGGAAGGTCTTAGAAGCTTGAAACCAAGCGCATACAACACAAAGGGCCTCAATGAGCTACTGGCCGCTCACTGGTGGCTCCAGCGCACGCGGTTCAGTCGCATCATTCACTCTGATGTGGTGTTCATGAAGTTGGGTGTTGAGGTGCATGTACTGCATTGTGACAGAAAGTCACTTTACAACATCTTACAAGCCCAAAGTGGATTTTGAAAAAAGTTTCCACGAGCGCATGTTTTGGCCGTCTCAGCCAACTGTCATGAAATATGAAAAGTAAACATGTCTTCACTTTTCCTTCATAGCTTGAAATTGGAAGGTCTTAGAAGCTTGAAACCAAGCGCATACAACACAAAGGGCCTCAATGAGCTACTGGCCGCTCACTGGTGGCTCCAGCGCACGCGGTTCAGTCGCATCATTCACTCTGATGTGGTGTTCATGAAGTTGGGTGTTGAGGTGCATGTACTGCATTGTGACAGAAAGTCACTTTACAACATCTTACAAGCCCAAAGTGGATTTTGAAAAAAGTTTCCACGAGCGCATGTTTTGGCCGTCTCAGCCAACTGTCATGAAATATGAAAAGTAAACGTGTCTTCACTTTTCCTTCATAGCTTGAAATTGGAAGGTCTTAGAAGCTTGAAACCAAGCGCATACAACACAAAGGGCCTCAATGAGCTACTGGCCGCTCACTGGTGGCTCCAGCGCACGCGGTTCAGTCGCATCATTCACTCTGATGTGGTGTTCATGAAGTTGGGTGTTGAGGTGCATGTACTGCATTGTGACAGAAAGTCACTTTACAACATCTTACAAGCCCAAAGTGGATTTTGAAAAAAGTTTCCACGAGCGCATGTTTTGGCCGTCTCAGCCAACTGTCATGAAATATGAAAAGTAAACATGTCTTCACTTTTCCTTCATAGCTTGAAATTGGAAGGTCTTAGAAGCTTGAAACCAAGCGCATACAACACAAAGGGCCTCAATGAGCTACTGGCCGCTCACTGGTGGCTCCAGCGCACGCGGTTCAGTCGCATCATTCACTCTGATGTGGTGTTCATGAAGTTGGGTGTTGAGGTGCATGTACTGCATTGTGACAGAAAGTCACTTTACAACATCTTACAAGCCCAAAGTGGATTTTGAAAAAAGTTTCCACGAGCGCATGTTTTGGCCGTCTCAGCCAACTGTCATGAAATATGAAAAGTAAACGTGTCTTCACTTTTCCTTCGTAGCTTGAAATTGGAAGGTCTTAGAAGCTTGAAACCAAGCGCATACAACACAAAGGGCCTCAATGAGCTACTGGCCGCTCACTGGTGGCTCCAGCGCACGCGGTTCAGTCGCATCATTCACTCTGATGTGGTGTTCATGAAGTTGGGTGTTGAGGTGCATGTACTGCATTGTGACAGAAAGTCACTTTACAACATCTTACAAGCCCAAAGTGGATTTTGAAAAAAGTTTCCACGAGCGCATGTTTTGGCCGTCTCAGCCAACTGTCATGAAATATGAAAAGTAAACGTGTCTTCACTTTTCCTTCGTAGCTTGAAATTGGAAGGTCTTAGAAGCTTGAAACCAAGCGCATACAACACAAAGGGCCTCAATGAGCTACTGGCCGCTCACTGGTGGCTCCAGCGCACACGGTTCAGTCGCATCATTCACTCTGATGTGGTGTTCATGAAGTTGGGTGTTGAGGTGCATGTACTGCATTGTGACAGAAAGTCACTTTACAACATCTTACAAGCCCAAAGTGGATTTTGAAAAAAGTTTCCACGAGCGCATGTTTTGGCCGTCTCAGCCAACTGTCATGAAATATGAAAAGTAAACGTGTCTTCACTTTTCCTTCATAGCTTGAAATTGGAAGGTCTTAGAAGCTTGAAACCAAGCGCATACAACACAAAGGGCCTCAATGAGCTACTGGCCGCTCACTGGTGGCTCCAGCGCACGCGGTTCAGTCGCATCATTCACTCTGATGTGGTGTTCATGAAGTTGGGTGTTGAGGTGCATGTACTGCATTGTGACAGAAAGTCACTTTACAACATCTTACAAGCCCAAAGTGGATTTTGAAAAAAGTTTCCACGAGCGCATGTTTTGGCCGTCTCAGCCAACTGTCATGAAATATGAAAAGTAAACGTGTCTTCACTTTTCCTTCATAGCTTGAAATTGGAAGGTCTTAGAAGCTTGAAACCAAGCGCATACAACACAAAGGGCCTCAATGAGCTACTGGCCGCTCACTGGTGGCTCCAGCGCACGCGGTTCAGTCGCATCATTCACTCTGATGTGGTGTTCATGAAGTTGGGTGTTGAGGTGCATGTACTGCATTGTGACAGAAAGTCACTTTACAACATCTTACAAGCCCAAAGTGGATTTTGAAAAAAGTTTCCACGAGCGCATGTTTTGGCCGTCTCAGCCAACTGTCATGAAATATGAAAAGTAAACGTGTCTTCACTTTTCCTTCATAGCTTGAAATTGGAAGGTCTTAGAAGCTTGAAACCAAGCGCATACAACACAAAGGGCCTCAATGAGCTACTGGCCGCTCACTGGTGGCTCCAGCGCACGCGGTTCAGTCGCATCATTCACTCTGATGTGGTGTTCATGAAGTTGGGTGTTGAGGTGCATGTACTGCATTGTGACAGAAAGTCACTTTACAACATCTTACAAGCCCAAAGTGGATTTTGAAAAAAGTTTCCACGAGCGCATGTTTTGGCCGTCTCAGCCAACTGTCATGAAATATGAAAAGTAAACGTGTCTTCACTTTTCCTTCATAGCTTGAAATTGGAAGGTCTTAGAAGCTTGAAACCAAGCGCATACAACACAAAGGGCCTCAATGAGCTACTGGCCGCTCACTGGTGGCTCCAGCTCACGCGGTTCAGTCGCATCATTCACTCTGATGTGGTGTTCATGAAGTTGGGTGTTGAGGTGCATGTACTGCATTGTGACAGAAAGTCACTTTACAACATCTTACAAGCCCAAAGTGGATTTTGAAAAAAGTTTCCACGAGCGCATGTTTTGGCCGTCTCAGCCAACTGTCATGAAATATGAAAAGTAAACGTGTCTTCACTTTTCCTTCGTAGCTTGAAATTGGAAGGTCTTAGAAGCTTGAAACCAAGCGCATACAACACAAAGGGCCTCAATGAGCTACTGGCCGCTCACTGGTGGCTCCAGCTCACGCGGTTCAGTCGCATCATTCACTCTGATGTGGTGTTCATGAAGTTGGGTGTTGAGGTGCATGTACTGCATTGTGACAGAAAGTCACTTTACAACATCTTACAAGCCCAAAGTGGATTTTGAAAAAAGTTTCCACGAGCGCATGTTTTGGCCGTCTCAGCCAACTGTCATGAAATATGAAAAGTAAACGTGTCTTCACTTTTCCTTCGTAGCTTGAAATTGGAAGGTCTTAGAAGCTTGAAACCAAGCGCATACAACACAAAGGGCCTCAATGAGCTACTGGCCGCTCACTGGTGGCTCCAGCGCACACGGTTCAGTCGCATCATTCACTCTGATGTGGTGTTCATGAAGTTGGGTGTTGAGGTGCATGTACTGCATTGTGACAGAAAGTCACTTTACAACATCTTACAAGCCCAAAGTGGATTTTGAAAAAAGTTTCCACGAGCGCATGTTTTGGCCGTCTCAGCCAACTGTCATGAAATATGAAAAGTAAACGTGTCTTCACTTTTCCTTCATAGCTTGAAATTGGAAGGTCTTAGAAGCTTGAAACCAAGCGCATACAACACAAAGGGCCTCAATGAGCTACTGGCCGCTCACTGGTGGCTCCAGCGCACGCGGTTCAGTCGCATCATTCACTCTGATGTGGTGTTCATGAAGTTGGGTGTTGAGGTGCATGTACTGCATTGTGACAGAAAGTCACTTTACAACATCTTACAAGCCCAAAGTGGATTTTGAAAAAAGTTTCCACGAGCGCATGTTTTGGCCGTCTCAGCCAACTGTCATGAAATATGAAAAGTAAACGTGTCTTCACTTTTCCTTCGTAGCTTGAAATTGGAAGGTCTTAGAAGCTTGAAACCAAGCGCATACAACACAAAGGGCCTCAATGAGCTACTGGCCGCTCACTGGTGGCTCCAGCGCACGCGGTTCAGTCGCATCATTCACTCTGATGTGGTGTTCATGAAGTTGGGTGTTGAGGTGCATGTACTGCATTGTGACAGAAAGTCACTTTACAACATCTTACAAGCCCAAAGTGGATTTTGAAAAAAGTTTCCACGAGCGCATGTTTTGGCCGTCTCAGCCAACTGTCATGAAATATGAAAAGTAAACGTGTCTTCACTTTTCCTTCATAGCTTGAAATTGGAAGGTCTTAGAAGCTTGAAACCAAGCGCATACAACACAAAGGGCCTCAATGAGCTACTGGCCGCTCACTGGTGGCTCCAGCGCACGCGGTTCAGTCACATCATTCACTCTGATGTGGTGTTCATGAAGTTGGGTGTTGAGGTGCATGTACTGCATTGTGACAGAAAGTCACTTTACAACATCTTACAAGCCCAAAGTGGATTTTGAAAAAAGTTTCCACGAGCGCATGTTTTGGCCGTCTCAGCCAACTGTCATGAAATATGAAAAGTAAACGTGTCTTCACTTTTCCTTCATAGCTTGAAATTGGAAGGTCTTAGAAGCTTGAAACCAAGCGCATACAACACAAAGGGCCTCAATGAGCTACTGGCCGCTCACTGGTGGCTCCAGCTCACGCGGTTCAGTCGCATCATTCACTCTGATGTGGTGTTCATGAAGTTGGGTGTTGAGGTGCATGTACTGCATTGTGACAGAAAGTCACTTTACAACATCTTACAAGCCCAAAGTGGATTTTGAAAAAAGTTTCCACGAGCGCATGTTTTGGCCGTCTCAGCCAACTGTCATGAAATATGAAAAGTAAACGTGTCTTCACTTTTCCTTCGTAGCTTGAAATTGGAAGGTCTTAGAAGCTTGAAACCAAGCGCATACAACACAAAGGGCCTCAATGAGCTACTGGCCGCTCACTGGTGGCTCCAGCGCACGCGGTTCAGTCGCATCATTCACTCTGATGTGGTGTTCATGAAGTTGGGTGTTGAGGTGCATGTACTGCATTGTGACAGAAAGTCACTTTACAACATCTTACAAGCCCAAAGTGGATTTTGAAAAAAGTTTCCACGAGCGCATGTTTTGGCCGTCTCAGCCAACTGTCATGAAATATGAAAAGTAAACATGTCTTCACTTTTCCTTCATAGCTTGAAATTGGAAGGTCTTAGAAGCTTGAAACCAAGCGCATACAACACAAAGGGCCTCAATGAGCTACTGGCCGCTCACTGGTGGCTCCAGCGCACGCGGTTCAGTCGCATCATTCACTCTGATGTGGTGTTCATGAAGTTGGGTGTTGAGGTGCATGTACTGCATTGTGACAGAAAGTCACTTTACAACATCTTACAAGCCCAAAGTGGATTTTGAAAAAAGTTTCCACGAGCGCATGTTTTGGCCGTCTCAGCCAACTGTCATGAAATATGAAAAGTAAACGTGTCTTCACTTTTCCTTCGTAGCTTGAAATTGGAAGGTCTTAGAAGCTTGAAACCAAGCGCATACAACACAAAGGGCCTCAATGAGCTACTGGCCGCTCACTGGTGGCTCCAGCGCACGCGGTTCAGTCGCATCATTCACTCTGATGTGGTGTTCATGAAGTTGGGTGTTGAGGTGCATGTACTGCATTGTGACAGAAAGTCACTTTACAACATCTTACAAGCCCAAAGTGGATTTTGAAAAAAGTTTCCACGAGCGCATGTTTTGGCCGTCTCAGCCAACTGTCATGAAATATGAAAAGTAAACGTGTCTTCACTTTTCCTTCATAGCTTGAAATTGGAAGGTCTTAGAAGCTTGAAACCAAGCGCATACAACACAAAGGGCCTCAATGAGCTACTGGCCGCTCACTGGTGGCTCCAGCGCACGCGGTTCAGTCGCATCATTCACTCTGATGTGGTGTTCATGAAGTTGGGTGTTGAGGTGCATGTACTGCATTGTGACAGAAAGTCACTTTACAACATCTTACAAGCCCAAAGTGGATTTTGAAAAAAGTTTCCACGAGCGCATGTTTTGGCCGTCTCAGCCAACTGTCATGAAATATGAAAAGTAAACATGTCTTCACTTTTCCTTCATAGCTTGAAATTGGAAGGTCTTAGAAGCTTGAAACCAAGCGCATACAACACAAAGGGCCTCAATGAGCTACTGGCCGCTCACTGGTGGCTCCAGCGCACGCGGTTCAGTCGCATCATTCACTCTGATGTGGTGTTCATGAAGTTGGGTGTTGAGGTGCATGTACTGCATTGTGACAGAAAGTCACTTTACAACATCTTACAAGCCCAAAGTGGATTTTGAAAAAAGTTTCCACGAGCGCATGTTTTGGCCGTCTCAGCCAACTGTCATGAAATATGAAAAGTAAACGTGTCTTCACTTTTCCTTCGTAGCTTGAAATTGGAAGGTCTTAGAAGCTTGAAACCAAGCGCATACAACACAAAGGGCCTCAATGAGCTACTGGCCGCTCACTGGTGGCTCCAGCGCACGCGGTTCAGTCGCATCATTCACTCTGATGTGGTGTTCATGAAGTTGGGTGTTGAGGTGCATGTACTGCATTGTGACAGAAAGTCACTTTACAACATCTTACAAGCCCAAAGTGGATTTTGAAAAAAGTTTCCACGAGCGCATGTTTTGGCCGTCTCAGCCAACTGTCATGAAATATGAAAAGTAAACGTGTCTTCACTTTTCCTTCGTAGCTTGAAATTGGAAGGTCTTAGAAGCTTGAAACCAAGCGCATACAACACAAAGGGCCTCAATGAGCTACTGGCCGCTCACTGGTGGCTCCAGCGCACACGGTTCAGTCGCATCATTCACTCTGATGTGGTGTTCATGAAGTTGGGTGTTGAGGTGCATGTACTGCATTGTGACAGAAAGTCACTTTACAACATCTTACAAGCCCAAAGTGGATTTTGAAAAAAGTTTCCACGAGCGCATGTTTTGGCCGTCTCAGCCAACTGTCATGAAATATGAAAAGTAAACGTGTCTTCACTTTTCCTTCATAGCTTGAAATTGGAAGGTCTTAGAAGCTTGAAACCAAGCGCATACAACACAAAGGGCCTCAATGAGCTACTGGCCGCTCACTGGTGGCTCCAGCGCACGCGGTTCAGTCGCATCATTCACTCTGATGTGGTGTTCATGAAGTTGGGTGTTGAGGTGCATGTACTGCATTGTGACAGAAAGTCACTTTACAACATCTTACAAGCCCAAAGTGGATTTTGAAAAAAGTTTCCACGAGCGCATGTTTTGGCCGTCTCAGCCAACTGTCATGAAATATGAAAAGTAAACGTGTCTTCACTTTTCCTTCATAGCTTGAAATTGGAAGGTCTTAGAAGCTTGAAACCAAGCGCATACAACACAAAGGGCCTCAATGAGCTACTGGCCGCTCACTGGTGGCTCCAGCGCACGCGGTTCAGTCGCATCATTCACTCTGATGTGGTGTTCATGAAGTTGGGTGTTGAGGTGCATGTACTGCATTGTGACAGAAAGTCACTTTACAACATCTTACAAGCCCAAAGTGGATTTTGAAAAAAGTTTCCACGAGCGCATGTTTTGGCCGTCTCAGCCAACTGTCATGAAATATGAAAAGTAAACGTGTCTTCACTTTTCCTTCATAGCTTGAAATTGGAAGGTCTTAGAAGCTTGAAACCAAGCGCATACAACACAAAGGGCCTCAATGAGCTACTGGCCGCTCACTGGTGGCTCCAGCTCACGCGGTTCAGTCGCATCATTCACTCTGATGTGGTGTTCATGAAGTTGGGTGTTGAGGTGCATGTACTGCATTGTGACAGAAAGTCACTTTACAACATCTTACAAGCCCAAAGTGGATTTTGAAAAAAGTTTCCACGAGCGCATGTTTTGGCCGTCTCAGCCAACTGTCACGAAATATGAAAAGTAAACGTGTCTTCACTTTTCCTTCGTAGCTTGAAATTGGAAGGTCTTAGAAGCTTGAAACCAAGCGCATACAACACAAAGGGCCTCAATGAGCTACTGGCCGCTCACTGGTGGCTCCAGCTCACGCGGTTCAGTCGCATCATTCACTCTGATGTGGTGTTCATGAAGTTGGGTGTTGAGGTGCATGTACTGCATTGTGACAGAAAGTCACTTTACAACATCTTACAAGCCCAAAGTGGATTTTGAAAAAAGTTTCCACGAGCGCATGTTTTGGCCGTCTCAGCCAACTGTCATGAAATATGAAAAGTAAACGTGTCTTCACTTTTCCTTCATAGCTTGAAATTGGAAGGTCTTAGAAGCTTGAAACCAAGCGCATACAACACAAAGGGCCTCAATGAGCTACTGGCCGCTCACTGGTGGCTCCAGCGCACGCGGTTCAGTCACATCATTCACTCTGATGTGGTGTTCATGAAGTTGGGTGTTGAGGTGCATGTACTGCATTGTGACAGAAAGTCACTTTACAACATCTTACAAGCCCAAAGTGGATTTTGAAAAAAGTTTCCACGAGCGCATGTTTTGGCCGTCTCAGCCAACTGTCATGAAATATGAAAAGTAAACGTGTCTTCACTTTTCCTTCATAGCTTGAAATTGGAAGGTCTTAGAAGCTTGAAACCAAGCGCATACAACACAAAGGGCCTCAATGAGCTACTGGCCGCTCACTGGTGGCTCCAGCTCACGCGGTTCAGTCGCATCATTCACTCTGATGTGGTGTTCATGAAGTTGGGTGTTGAGGTGCATGTACTGCATTGTGACAGAAAGTCACTTTACAACATCTTACAAGCCCAAAGTGGATTTTGAAAAAAGTTTCCACGAGCGCATGTTTTGGCCGTCTCAGCCAACTGTCATGAAATATGAAAAGTAAACGTGTCTTCACTTTTCCTTCGTAGCTTGAAATTGGAAGGTCTTAGAAGCTTGAAACCAAGCGCATACAACACAAAGGGCCTCAATGAGCTACTGGCCGCTCACTGGTGGCTCCAGCGCACGCGGTTCAGTCGCATCATTCACTCTGATGTGGTGTTCATGAAGTTGGGTGTTGAGGTGCATGTACTGCATTGTGACAGAAAGTCACTTTACAACATCTTACAAGCCCAAAGTGGATTTTGAAAAAAGTTTCCACGAGCGCATGTTTTGGCCGTCTCAGCCAACTGTCATGAAATATGAAAAGTAAACATGTCTTCACTTTTCCTTCATAGCTTGAAATTGGAAGGTCTTAGAAGCTTGAAACCAAGCGCATACAACACAAAGGGCCTCAATGAGCTACTGGCCGCTCACTGGTGGCTCCAGCGCACGCGGTTCAGTCGCATCATTCACTCTGATGTGGTGTTCATGAAGTTGGGTGTTGAGGTGCATGTACTGCATTGTGACAGAAAGTCACTTTACAACATCTTACAAGCCCAAAGTGGATTTTGAAAAAAGTTTCCACGAGCGCATGTTTTGGCCGTCTCAGCCAACTGTCATGAAATATGAAAAGTAAACGTGTCTTCACTTTTCCTTCGTAGCTTGAAATTGGAAGGTCTTAGAAGCTTGAAACCAAGCGCATACAACACAAAGGGCCTCAATGAGCTACTGGCCGCTCACTGGTGGCTCCAGCGCACGCGGTTCAGTCGCATCATTCACTCTGATGTGGTGTTCATGAAGTTGGGTGTTGAGGTGCATGTACTGCATTGTGACAGAAAGTCACTTTACAACATCTTACAAGCCCAAAGTGGATTTTGAAAAAAGTTTCCACGAGCGCATGTTTTGGCCGTCTCAGCCAACTGTCATGAAATATGAAAAGTAAACGTGTCTTCACTTTTCCTTCATAGCTTGAAATTGGAAGGTCTTAGAAGCTTGAAACCAAGCGCATACAACACAAAGGGCCTCAATGAGCTACTGGCCGCTCACTGGTGGCTCCAGCGCACGCGGTTCAGTCGCATCATTCACTCTGATGTGGTGTTCATGAAGTTGGGTGTTGAGGTGCATGTACTGCATTGTGACAGAAAGTCACTTTACAACATCTTACAAGCCCAAAGTGGATTTTGAAAAAAGTTTCCACGAGCGCATGTTTTGGCCGTCTCAGCCAACTGTCATGAAATATGAAAAGTAAACATGTCTTCACTTTTCCTTCATAGCTTGAAATTGGAAGGTCTTAGAAGCTTGAAACCAAGCGCATACAACACAAAGGGCCTCAATGAGCTACTGGCCGCTCACTGGTGGCTCCAGCGCACGCGGTTCAGTCGCATCATTCACTCTGATGTGGTGTTCATGAAGTTGGGTGTTGAGGTGCATGTACTGCATTGTGACAGAAAGTCACTTTACAACATCTTACAAGCCCAAAGTGGATTTTGAAAAAAGTTTCCACGAGCGCATGTTTTGGCCGTCTCAGCCAACTGTCATGAAATATGAAAAGTAAACGTGTCTTCACTTTTCCTTCGTAGCTTGAAATTGGAAGGTCTTAGAAGCTTGAAACCAAGCGCATACAACACAAAGGGCCTCAATGAGCTACTGGCCGCTCACTGGTGGCTCCAGCGCACGCGGTTCAGTCGCATCATTCACTCTGATGTGGTGTTCATGAAGTTGGGTGTTGAGGTGCATGTACTGCATTGTGACAGAAAGTCACTTTACAACATCTTACAAGCCCAAAGTGGATTTTGAAAAAAGTTTCCACGAGCGCATGTTTTGGCCGTCTCAGCCAACTGTCATGAAATATGAAAAGTAAACGTGTCTTCACTTTTCCTTCATAGCTTGAAATTGGAAGGTCTTAGAAGCTTGAAACCAAGCGCATACAACACAAAGGGCCTCAATGAGCTACTGGCCGCTCACTGGTGGCTCCAGCTCACGCGGTTCAGTCGCATCATTCACTCTGATGTGGTGTTCATGAAGTTGGGTGTTGAGGTGCATGTACTGCATTGTGACAGAAAGTCACTTTACAACATCTTACAAGCCCAAAGTGGATTTTGAAAAAAGTTTCCACGAGCGCATGTTTTGGCCGTCTCAGCCAACTGTCACGAAATATGAAAAGTAAACGTGTCTTCACTTTTCCTTCGTAGCTTGAAATTGGAAGGTCTTAGAAGCTTGAAACCAAGCGCATACAACACAAAGGGCCTCAATGAGCTACTGGCCGCTCACTGGTGGCTCCAGCTCACGCGGTTCAGTCGCATCATTCACTCTGATGTGGTGTTCATGAAGTTGGGTGTTGAGGTGCATGTACTGCATTGTGACAGAAAGTCACTTTACAACATCTTACAAGCCCAAAGTGGATTTTGAAAAAAGTTTCCACGAGCGCATGTTTTGGCCGTCTCAGCCAACTGTCATGAAATATGAAAAGTAAACGTGTCTTCACTTTTCCTTCATAGCTTGAAATTGGAAGGTCTTAGAAGCTTGAAACCAAGCGCATACAACACAAAGGGCCTCAATGAGCTACTGGCCGCTCACTGGTGGCTCCAGCGCACGCGGTTCAGTCACATCATTCACTCTGATGTGGTGTTCATGAAGTTGGGTGTTGAGGTGCATGTACTGCATTGTGACAGAAAGTCACTTTACAACATCTTACAAGCCCAAAGTGGATTTTGAAAAAAGTTTCCACGAGCGCATGTTTTGGCCGTCTCAGCCAACTGTCATGAAATATGAAAAGTAAACGTGTCTTCACTTTTCCTTCATAGCTTGAAATTGGAAGGTCTTAGAAGCTTGAAACCAAGCGCATACAACACAAAGGGCCTCAATGAGCTACTGGCCGCTCACTGGTGGCTCCAGCTCACGCGGTTCAGTCGCATCATTCACTCTGATGTGGTGTTCATGAAGTTGGGTGTTGAGGTGCATGTACTGCATTGTGACAGAAAGTCACTTTACAACATCTTACAAGCCCAAAGTGGATTTTGAAAAAAGTTTCCACGAGCGCATGTTTTGGCCGTCTCAGCCAACTGTCATGAAATATGAAAAGTAAACGTGTCTTCACTTTTCCTTCGTAGCTTGAAATTGGAAGGTCTTAGAAGCTTGAAACCAAGCGCATACAACACAAAGGGCCTCAATGAGCTACTGGCCGCTCACTGGTGGCTCCAGCGCACGCGGTTCAGTCGCATCATTCACTCTGATGTGGTGTTCATGAAGTTGGGTGTTGAGGTGCATGTACTGCATTGTGACAGAAAGTCACTTTACAACATCTTACAAGCCCAAAGTGGATTTTGAAAAAAGTTTCCACGAGCGCATGTTTTGGCCGTCTCAGCCAACTGTCATGAAATATGAAAAGTAAACATGTCTTCACTTTTCCTTCATAGCTTGAAATTGGAAGGTCTTAGAAGCTTGAAACCAAGCGCATACAACACAAAGGGCCTCAATGAGCTACTGGCCGCTCACTGGTGGCTCCAGCGCACGCGGTTCAGTCGCATCATTCACTCTGATGTGGTGTTCATGAAGTTGGGTGTTGAGGTGCATGTACTGCATTGTGACAGAAAGTCACTTTACAACATCTTACAAGCCCAAAGTGGATTTTGAAAAAAGTTTCCACGAGCGCATGTTTTGGCCGTCTCAGCCAACTGTCATGAAATATGAAAAGTAAACGTGTCTTCACTTTTCCTTCGTAGCTTGAAATTGGAAGGTCTTAGAAGCTTGAAACCAAGCGCATACAACACAAAGGGCCTCAATGAGCTACTGGCCGCTCACTGGTGGCTCCAGCGCACGCGGTTCAGTCGCATCATTCACTCTGATGTGGTGTTCATGAAGTTGGGTGTTGAGGTGCATGTACTGCATTGTGACAGAAAGTCACTTTACAACATCTTACAAGCCCAAAGTGGATTTTGAAAAAAGTTTCCACGAGCGCATGTTTTGGCCGTCTCAGCCAACTGTCATGAAATATGAAAAGTAAACGTGTCTTCACTTTTCCTTCATAGCTTGAAATTGGAAGGTCTTAGAAGCTTGAAACCAAGCGCATACAACACAAAGGGCCTCAATGAGCTACTGGCCGCTCACTGGTGGCTCCAGCGCACGCGGTTCAGTCGCATCATTCACTCTGATGTGGTGTTCATGAAGTTGGGTGTTGAGGTGCATGTACTGCATTGTGACAGAAAGTCACTTTACAACATCTTACAAGCCCAAAGTGGATTTTGAAAAAAGTTTCCACGAGCGCATGTTTTGGCCGTCTCAGCCAACTGTCATGAAATATGAAAAGTAAACATGTCTTCACTTTTCCTTCATAGCTTGAAATTGGAAGGTCTTAGAAGCTTGAAACCAAGCGCATACAACACAAAGGGCCTCAATGAGCTACTGGCCGCTCACTGGTGGCTCCAGCGCACGCGGTTCAGTCGCATCATTCACTCTGATGTGGTGTTCATGAAGTTGGGTGTTGAGGTGCATGTACTGCATTGTGACAGAAAGTCACTTTACAACATCTTACAAGCCCAAAGTGGATTTTGAAAAAAGTTTCCACGAGCGCATGTTTTGGCCGTCTCAGCCAACTGTCATGAAATATGAAAAGTAAACGTGTCTTCACTTTTCCTTCGTAGCTTGAAATTGGAAGGTCTTAGAAGCTTGAAACCAAGCGCATACAACACAAAGGGCCTCAATGAGCTACTGGCCGCTCACTGGTGGCTCCAGCGCACGCGGTTCAGTCGCATCATTCACTCTGATGTGGTGTTCATGAAGTTGGGTGTTGAGGTGCATGTACTGCATTGTGACAGAAAGTCACTTTACAACATCTTACAAGCCCAAAGTGGATTTTGAAAAAAGTTTCCACGAGCGCATGTTTTGGCCGTCTCAGCCAACTGTCATGAAATATGAAAAGTAAACGTGTCTTCACTTTTCCTTCGTAGCTTGAAATTGGAAGGTCTTAGAAGCTTGAAACCAAGCGCATACAACACAAAGGGCCTCAATGAGCTACTGGCCGCTCACTGGTGGCTCCAGCGCACGCGGTTCAGTCGCATCATTCACTCTGATGTGGTGTTCATGAAGTTGGGTGTTGAGGTGCATGTACTGCATTGTGACAGAAAGTCACTTTACAACATCTTACAAGCCCAAAGTGGATTTTGAAAAAAGTTTCCACGAGCGCATGTTTTGGCCGTCTCAGCCAACTGTCATGAAATATGAAAAGTAAACGTGTCTTCACTTTTCCTTCGTAGCTTGAAATTGGAAGGTCTTAGAAGCTTGAAACCAAGCGCATACAACACAAAGGGCCTCAATGAGCTACTGGCCGCTCACTGGTGGCTCCAGCGCACACGGTTCAGTCGCATCATTCACTCTGATGTGGTGTTCATGAAGTTGGGTGTTGAGGTGCATGTACTGCATTGTGACAGAAAGTCACTTTACAACATCTTACAAGCCCAAAGTGGATTTTGAAAAAAGTTTCCACGAGCGCATGTTTTCGCCGTCTCAGCCAACTGTCATGAAATATGAAAAGTAAACGTGTCTTCACTTTTCCTTCATAGCTTGAAATTGGAAGGTCTTAGAAGCTTGAAACCAAGCGCATACAACACAAAGGGCCTCAATGAGCTACTGGCCGCTCACTGGTGGCTCCAGCGCACGCGGTTCAGTCGCATCATTCACTCTGATGTGGTGTTCATGAAGTTGGGTGTTGAGGTGCATGTACTGCATTGTGACAGAAAGTCACTTTACAACATCTTACAAGCCCAAAGTGGATTTTGAAAAAAGTTTCCACGAGCGCATGTTTTGGCCGTCTCAGCCAACTGTCATGAAATATGAAAAGTAAACGTGTCTTCACTTTTCCTTCATAGCTTGAAATTGGAAGGTCTTAGAAGCTTGAAACCAAGCGCATACAACACAAAGGGCCTCAATGAGCTACTGGCCGCTCACTGGTGGCTCCAGCGCACGCGGTTCAGTCGCATCATTCACTCTGATGTGGTGTTCATGAAGTTGGGTGTTGAGGTGCATGTACTGCATTGTGACAGAAAGTCACTTTACAACATCTTACAAGCCCAAAGTGGATTTTGAAAAAAGTTTCCACGAGCGCATGTTTTGGCCGTCTCAGCCAACTGTCATGAAATATGAAAAGTAAACGTGTCTTCACTTTTCCTTCATAGCTTGAAATTGGAAGGTCTTAGAAGCTTGAAACCAAGCGCATACAACACAAAGGGCCTCAATGAGCTACTGGCCGCTCACTGGTGGCTCCAGCTCACGCGGTTCAGTCGCATCATTCACTCTGATGTGGTGTTCATGAAGTTGGGTGTTGAGGTGCATGTACTGCATTGTGACAGAAAGTCACTTTACAACATCTTACAAGCCCAAAGTGGATTTTGAAAAAAGTTTCCACGAGCGCATGTTTTGGCCGTCTCAGCCAACTGTCACGAAATATGAAAAGTAAACTTGTCTTCACTTTTCCTTCGTAGCTTGAAATTGGAAGGTCTTAGAAGCTTGAAACCAAGCGCATACAACACAAAGGGCCTCAATGAGCTACTGGCCGCTCACTGGTGGCTCCAGCGCACGCGGTTCAGTCGCATCATTCACTCTGATGTGGTGTTCATGAAGTTGGGTGTTGAGGTGCATGTACTGCATTGTGACAGAAAGTCACTTTACAACATCTTACAAGCCCAAAGTGGATTTTGAAAAAAGTTTCCACGAGCGCATGTTTTGGCCGTCTCAGCCAACTGTCATGAAATATGAAAAGTAAACGTGTCTTCACTTTTCCTTCATAGCTTGAAATTGGAAGGTCTTAGAAGCTTGAAACCAAGCGCATACAACACAAAGGGCCTCAATGAGCTACTGGCCGCTCACTGGTGGCTCCAGCGCACGCGGTTCAGTCGCATCATTCACTCTGATGTGGTGTTCATGAAGTTGGGTGTTGAGGTGCATGTACTGCATTGTGACAGAAAGTCACTTTACAACATCTTACAAGCCCAAAGTGGATTTTGAAAAAAGTTTCCACGAGCGCATGTTTTGGCCGTCTCAGCCAACTGTCATGAAATATGAAAAGTAAACGTGTCTTCACTTTTCCTTCATAGCTTGAAATTGGAAGGTCTTAGAAGCTTAAAACCAAGCGCATACAACACAAAGGGCCTAAATGAGCTACTGGCCGCTCACTGGTGGCTCCAGCGCACGCGGTTCAGTCGCATCATTCACTCTGATGTGGTGTTCATGAAGTTGAAGTGTTGAGGTGCATGTACTGCATTGTGACAGAAAGTCACTTTACAACATCTTACAAGCCCAAAGTGGATTTTGAAAAAAGTTTCCACGAGCGCATGTTTTGGCCGTCTCAGCCAACTGTCATGAAATATGAAAAGTAAACGTGTCTTCACTTTTCCTTCATAGCTTGAAATTGGAAGGTCTTAGAAGCTTGAAACCAAGCGCATACAACACAAAGGGCCTCAATGAGCTACTGGCCGCTCACTGGTGGCTCCAGCGCACGCGGTTCAGTCGCATCATTCACTCTGATGTGGTGTTCATGAAGTTGGGTGTTGAGGTGCATGTACTGCATTGTGACAGAAAGTCACTTTACAACATCTTACAAGCCCAAAGTGGATTTTGAAAAAAGTTTCCACGAGCGCATGTTTTGGCCGTCTCAGCCAACTGTCATGAAATATGAAAAGTAAACGTGTCTTCACTTTTCCTTCATAGCTTGAAATTGGAAGGTCTTAGAAGCTTGAAACCAAGCGCATACAACACAAAGGGCCTCAATGAGCTACTGGCCGCTCACTGGTGGCTCCAGCGCACGCGGTTCAGTCGCATCATTCACTCTGATGTGGTGTTCATGAAGTTGGGTGTTGAGGTGCATGTACTGCATTGTGACAGAAAGTCACTTTACAACATCTTACAAGCCCAAAGTGGATTTTGAAAAAAGTTTCCACGAGCGCATGTTTTGGCCGTCTCAGCCAACTGTCATGAAATATGAAAAGTAAACGTGTCTTCACTTTTCCTTCATAGCTTGAAATTGGAAGGTCTTAGAAGCTTGAAACCAAGCGCATACAACACAAAGGGCCTCAATGAGCTACTGGCCGCTCACTGGTGGCTCCAGCGCACGCGGTTCAGTCGCATCATTCACTCTGATGTGGTGTTCATGAAGTTGGGTGTTGAGGTGCATGTACTGCATTGTGACAGAAAGTCACTTTACAACATCTTACAAGCCCAAAGTGGATTTTGAAAAAAGTTTCCACGAGCGCATGTTTTGGCCGTCTCAGCCAACCGTCATGAAATATGAAAAGTAAACGTGTCTTCACTTTTCCTTCATAGCTTGAAATTGGAAGGTCTTAGAAGCTTGAAACCAAGCGCATACAACACAAAGGGCCTCAATGAGCTACTGGCCGCTCACTGGTGGCTCCAGCTCACGCGGTTCAGTCGCATCATTCACTCTGATGTGGTGTTCATGAAGTTGGGTGTTGAGGTGCATGTACTGCATTGTGACAGAAAGTCACTTTACAACATCTTACAAGCCCAAAGTGGATTTTGAAAAAAGTTTCCACGAGCGCATGTTTTGGCCGTCTCAGCCAACTGTCATGAAATATGAAAAGTAAACGTGTCTTCACTTTTCCTTCGTAGCTTGAAATTGGAAGGTCTTAGAAGCTTGAAACCAAGCGCATACAACACAAAGGGCCTCAATGAGCTACTGGCCGCTCACTGGTGGCTCCAGCGCACGCGGTTCAGTCGCATCATTCACTCTGATGTGGTGTTCATGAAGTTGGGTGTTGAGGTGCATGTACTGCATTGTGACAGAAAGTCACTTTACAACATCTTACAAGCCCAAAGTGGATTTTGAAAAAAGTTTCCACGAGCGCATGTTTTGGCCGTCTCAGCCAACTGTCATGAAATATGAAAAGTAAACGTGTCTTCACTTTTCCTTCATAGCTTGAAATTGGAAGGTCTTAGAAGCTTGAAACCAAGCGCATACAACACAAAGGGCCTCAATGAGCTACTGGCCGCTCACTGGTGGCTCCAGCTCACGCGGTTCAGTCGCATCATTCACTCTGATGTGGTGTTCATGAAGTTGGGTGTTGAGGTGCATGTACTGCATTGTGACAGAAAGTCACTTTACAACATCTTACAAGCCCAAAGTGGATTTTGAAAAAAGTTTCCACGAGCGCATGTTTTGGCCGTCTCAGCCAACTGTCATGAAATATGAAAAGTAAACGTGTCTTCACTTTTCCTTCGTAGCTTGAAATTGGAAGGTCTTAGAAGCTTGAAACCAAGCGCATACAACACAAAGGGCCTCAATGAGCTACTGGCCGCTCACTGGTGGCTCCAGCGCACGCGGTTCAGTCGCATCATTCACTCTGATGTGGTGTTCATGAAGTTGGGTGTTGAGGTGCATGTACTGCATTGTGACAGATAGTCACTTTACAACATCTTACAAGCCCAAAGTGGATTTTGAAAAAAGTTTCCACGAGCGCATGTTTTGGCCGTCTCAGCCAACTGTCATGAAATATGAAAAGTAAACGTGTCTTCACTTTTCCTTCGTAGCTTGAAATTGGAAGGTCTTAGAAGCTTGAAACCAAGCGCATACAACACAAAGGGCCTCAATGAGCTACTGGCCGCTCACTGGTGGCTCCAGCGCACGCGGTTCAGTCGCATCATTCACTCTGATGTGGTGTTCATGAAGTTGGGTGTTGAGGTGCATGTACTGCATTGTGACAGAAAGTCACTTTACAACATCTTACAAGCCCAAAGTGGATTTTGAAAAAAGTTTCCACGAGCGCATGTTTTGGCCGTCTCAGCCAACTGTCATGAAATATGAAAAGTAAACGTGTCTTCACTTTTCCTTCATAGCTTGAAATTGGAAGGTCTTAGAAGCTTGAAACCAAGCGCATACAACACAAAGGGCCTCAATGAGCTACTGGCCGCTCACTGGTGGCTCCAGCGCACGCGGTTCAGTCGCATCATTCACTCTGATGTGGTGTTCATGAAGTTGGGTGTTGAGGTGCATGTACTGCATTGTGACAGAAAGTCACTTTACAACATCTTACAAGCCCAAAGTGGATTTTGAAAAAAGTTTCCACGAGCGCATGTTTTGGCCGTCTCAGCCAACTGTCATGAAATATGAAAAGTAAACGTGTCTTCACTTTTCCTTCATAGCTTGAAATTGGAAGGTCTTAGAAGCTTGAAACCAAGCGCATACAACACAAAGGGCCTCAATGAGCTACTGGCCGCTCACTGGTGGCTCCAGCGCACGCGGTTCAGTCGCATCATTCACTCTGATGTGGTGTTCATGAAGTTGGGTGTTGAGGTGCATGTACTGCATTGTGACAGAAAGTCACTTTACAACATCTTACAAGCCCAAAGTGGATTTTGAAAAAAGTTTCCACGAGCGCATGTTTTGGCCGTCTCAGCCAACTGTCATGAAATATGAAAAGTAAACGTGTCTTCACTTTTCCTTCATAGCTTGAAATTGGAAGGTCTTAGAAGCTTGAAACCAAGCGCATACAACACAAAGGGCCTCAATGAGCTACTGGCCGCTCACTGGTGGCTCCAGCGCACGCGGTTCAGTCGCATCATTCACTCTGATGTGGTGTTCATGAAGTTGGGTGTTGAGGTGCATGTACTGCATTGTGACAGAAAGTCACTTTACAACATCTTACAAGCCCAAAGTGGATTTTGAAAAAAGTTTCCACGAGCGCATGTTTTGGCCGTCTCAGCCAACTGTCATGAAATATGAAAAGTAAACGTGTCTTCACTTTTCCTTCATAGCTTGAAATTGGAAGGTCTTAGAAGCTTGAAACCAAGCGCATACAACACAAAGGGCCTCAATGAGCTACTGGCCGCTCACTGGTGGCTCCAGCGCACGCGGTTCAGTCGCATCATTCACTCTGATGTGGTGTTCATGAAGTTGGGTGTTGAGGTGCATGTACTGCATTGTGACAGAAAGTCACTTTACAACATCTTACAAGCCCAAAGTGGATTTTGAAAAAAGTTTCCACGAGCGCATGTTTTGGCCGTCTCAGCCAACTGTCATGAAATATGAAAAGTAAACGTGTCTTCACTTTTCCTTCATAGCTTGAAATTGGAAGGTCTTAGAAGCTTGAAACCAAGCGCATACAACACAAAGGGCCTAAATGAGCTACTGGCCGCTCACTGGTGGCTCCAGCGCACGCGGTTCAGTCGCATCATTCACTCTGATGTGGTGTTCATGAAGTTGAAGTGTTGAGGTGCATGTACTGCATTGTGACAGAAAGCCACTTTACAACATCTTACAAGCCCAAAGTGGATTTTGAAAAAAGTTTCCACGAGCGCATGTTTTGGCCGTCTCAGCCAACTGTCATGAAATATGAAAAGTAAACGTGTCTTCACTTTTCCTTCATAGCTTGAAATTGGAAGGTCTTAGAAGCTTGAAACCAAGCGCATACAACACAAAGGGCCTCAATGAGCTACTGGCCGCTCACTGGTGGCTCCAGCGCACGCGGTTCAGTCGCATCATTCACTCTGATGTGGTGTTCATGAAGTTGGGTGTTGAGGTGCATGTACTGCATTGTGACAGAAAGTCACTTTACAACATCTTACAAGCCCAAAGTGGATTTTGAAAAAAGTTTCCACGAGCGCATGTTTTGGCCGTCTCAGCCAACTGTCATGAAATATGAAAAGTAAACGTGTCTTCACTTTTCCTTCATAGCTTGAAATTGGAAGGTCTTAGAAGCTTGAAACCAAGCGCATACAACACAAAGGGCCTCAATGAGCTACTGGCCGCTCACTGGTGGCTCCAGCTCACGCGGTTCAGTCGCATCATTCACTCTGATGTGGTGTTCATGAAGTTGGGTGTTGAGGTGCATGTACTGCATTGTGACAGAAAGTCACTTTACAACATCTTACAAGCCCAAAGTGGATTTTGAAAAAAGTTTCCACGAGCGCATGTTTTGGCCGTCTCAGCCAACTGTCATGAAATATGAAAAGTAAACGTGTCTTCACTTTTCCTTCATAGCTTGAAATTGGAAGGTCTTAGAAGCTTGAAACCAAGCGCATACAACACAAAGGGCCTCAATGAGCTACTGGCCGCTCACTGGTGGCTCCAGCGCACGCGGTTCAGTCGCATCATTCACTCTGATGTGGTGTTCATGAAGTTGGGTGTTGAGGTGCATGTACTGCATTGTGACAGAAAGTCACTTTACAACATCTTACAAGCCCAAAGTGGATTTTGAAAAAAGTTTCCACGAGCGCATGTTTTGGCCGTCTCAGCCAACTGTCATGAAATATGAAAAGTAAACGTGTCTTCACTTTTCCTTCATAGCTTGAAATTGGAAGGTCTTAGAAGCTTGAAACCAAGCGCATACAACACAAAGGGCCTCAATGAGCTACTGGCCGCTCACTGGTGGCTCCAGCGCACGCGGTTCAGTCGCATCATTCACTCTGATGTGGTGTTCATGAAGTTGGGTGTTGAGGTGCATGTACTGCATTGTGACAGAAAGTCACTTTACAACATCTTACAAGCCCAAAGTGGATTTTGAAAAAAGTTTCCACGAGCGCATGTTTTGGCCGTCTCAGCCAACTGTCATGAAATATGAAAAGTAAACGTGTCTTCACTTTCCCTTCATAGCTTGAAATTGGAAGGTCTTAGAAGCTTGAAACCAAGCGCATACAACACAAAGGGCCTCAATGAGCTACTGGCCGCTCACTGGTGGCTCCATCGCACGCGGTTCAGTCGCATCATTCACTCTGATGTGGTGTTCATGAAGTTGGGTGTTGAGGTGCATGTACTGCATTGTGACAGAAAGTCACTTTACAACATCTTACAAGCCCAAAGTGGATTTTGAAAAAAGTTTCCACGAGCGCATGTTTTGGCCGTCTCAGCCAACTGTCATGAAATATGAAAAGTAAACGTGTCTTCACTTTTCCTTCATAGCTTGAAATTGGAAGGTCTTAGAAGCTTGAAACCAAGCGCATACAACACAAAGGGCCTCAATGAGCTACTGGCCGCTCACTGGTGGCTCCAGCTCACGCGGTTCAGTCGCATCATTCACTCTGATGTGGTGTTCATGAAGTTGGGTGTTGAGGTGCATGTACTGCATTGTGACAGAAAGTCACTTTACAACATCTTACAAGCCCAAAGTGGATTTTGAAAAAAGTTTCCACGAGCGCATGTTTTGGCCGTCTCAGCCAACTGTCATGAAATATGAAAAGTAAACGTGTCTTCACTTTTCCTTCGTAGCTTGAAATTGGAAGGTCTTAGAAGCTTGAAACCAAGCGCATACAACACAAAGGGCCTCAATGAGCTACTGGCCGCTCACTGGTGGCTCCAGCGCACGCGGTTCAGTCGCATCATTCACTCTGATGTGGTGTTCATGAAGTTGGGTGTTGAGGTGCATGTACTGCATTGTGACAGAAAGTCACTTTACAACATCTTACAAGCCCAAAGTGGATTTTGAAAAAAGTTTCCACGAGCGCATGTTTTGGCCGTCTCAGCCAACTGTCATGAAATATGAAAAGTAAACGTGTCTTCACTTTTCCTTCATAGCTTGAAATTGGAAGGTCTTAGAAGCTTGAAACCAAGCGCATACAACACAAAGGGCCTCAATGAGCTACTGGCCGCTCACTGGTGGCTCCAGCGCACGCGGTTCAGTCGCATCATTCACTCTGATGTGGTGTTCATGAAGTTGGGTGTTGAGGTGCATGTACTGCATTGTGACAGAAAGTCACTTTACAACATCTTACAAGCCCAAAGTGGATTTTGAAAAAAGTTTCCACGAGCGCATATTTTGGCCGTCTCAGCCAACTGTCATGAAATATGAAAAGTAAACGTGTCTTCACTTTTCCTTCATAGCTTGAAATTGGAAGGTCTTAGAAGCTTGAAACCAAGCGCATACAACACAAAGGGCCTCAATGAGCTACTGGCCGCTCACTGGTGGCTCCAGCTCACGCGGTTCAGTCGCATCATTCACTCTGATGTGGTGTTCATGAAGTTGGGTGTTGAGGTGCATGTACTGCATTGTGACAGAAAGTCACTTTACAACATCTTACAAGCCCAAAGTGGATTTTGAAAAAAGTTTCCACGAGCGCATGTTTTGGCCGTCTCAGCCAACTGTCATGAAATATGAAAAGTAAACGTGTCTTCACTTTTCCTTCGTAGCTTGAAATTGGAAGGTCTTAGAAGCTTGAAACCAAGCGCATACAACACAAAGGGCCTCAATGAGCTACTGGCCGCTCACTGGTGGCTCCAGCGCACGCGGTTCAGTCGCATCATTCACTCTGATGTGGTGTTCATGAAGTTGGGTGTTGAGGTGCATGTACTGCATTGTGACAGAAAGTCACTTTACAACATCTTACAAGCCCAAAGTGGATTTTGAAAAAAGTTTCCACGAGCGCATGTTTTGGCCGTCTCAGCCAACTGTCATGAAATATGAAAAGTAAACGTGTCTTCACTTTTCCTTCATAGCTTGAAATTGGAAGGTCTTAGAAGCTTGAAACCAAGCGCATACAACACAAAGGGCCTCAATGAGCTACTGGCCGCTCACTGGTGGCTCCAGCGCACGCGGTTCAGTCGCATCATTCACTCTGATGTGGTGTTCATGAAGTTGGGTGTTGAGGTGCATGTACTGCATTGTGACAGAAAGTCACTTTACAACATCTTACAAGCCCAAAGTGGATTTTGAAAAAAGTTTCCACGAGCGCATGTTTTGGCCGTCTCAGCCAACTGTCATGAAATATGAAAAGTAAACGTGTCTTCACTTTTCCTTCATAGCTTGAAATTGGAAGGTCTTAGAAGCTTGAAACCAAGCGCATACAACACAAAGGGCCTCAATAAGCTACTGGCCGCTCACTGGTGGCTCCAGCGCACGCGGTTCAGTCGCATCATTCACTCTGATGTGGTGTTCATGAAGTTGGGTGTTGAGGTGCATGTACTGCATTGTGACAGAAAGTCACTTTACAACATCTTACAAGCCCAAAGTGGATTTTGAAAAAAGTTTCCACGAGCGCATGTTTTGGCCGTCTCAGCCAACTGTCATGAAATATGAAAAGTAAACGTGTCTTCACTTTTCCTTCATAGCTTGAAATTGGAAGGTCTTAGAAGCTTGAAACCAAGCGCATACAACACAAAGGGCCTCAATGAGCTACTGGCCGCTCACTGGTGGCTCCAGCGCACGCGGTTCAGTCGCATCATTCACTCTGATGTGGTGTTCATGAAGTTGGGTGTTGAGGTGCATGTACTGCATTGTGACAGAAAGTCACTTTACAACATCTTACAAGCCCAAAGTGGATTTTGAAAAAAGTTTCCACGAGCGCATGTTTTGGCCGTCTCAGCCAACTGTCATGAAATATGAAAAGTAAACGTGTCTTCACTTTTCCTTCATAGCTTGAAATTGGAAGGTCTTAGAAGCTTGAAACCAAGCGCATACAACACAAAGGGCCTCAATGAGCTACTGGCCGCTCACTGGTGGCTCCAGCGCACACGGTTCAGTCGCATCATTCACTCTGATGTGGTGTTCATGAAGTTGGGTGTTGAGGTGCATGTACTGCATTGTGACAGAAAGTCACTTTACAACATCTTACAAGCCCAAAGTGGATTTTGAAAAAAGTTTCCACGAGCGCATGTTTTGGCCGTCTCAGCCAACTGTCATGAAATATGAAAAGTAAACGTGTCTTCACTTTTCCTTCATAGCTTGAAATTGGAAGGTCTTAGAAGCTTGAAACCAAGCGCATACAACACAAAGGGCCTCAATGAGCTACTGGCCGCTCACTGGTGGCTCCAGCGCACGCGGTTCAGTCGCATCATTCACTCTGATGTGGTGTTCATGAAGTTGGGTGTTGAGGTGCATGTACTGCATTGTGACAGAAAGTCACTTTACAACATCTTACAAGCCCAAAGTGGATTTTGAAAAAAGTTTCCACGAGCGCATGTTTTGGCCGTCTCAGCCAACTGTCATGAAATATGAAAAGTAAACGTGTCTTCACTTTTCCTTCATAGCTTGAAATTGGAAGGTCTTAGAAGCTTGAAACCAAGCGCATACAACACAAAGGGCCTCAATGAGCTACTGGCCGCTCACTGGTGGCTCCAGCGCACGCGGTTCAGTCGCATCATTCACTCTGATGTGGTGTTCATGAAGTTGGGTGTTGAGGTGCATGTACTGCATTGTGACAGAAAGTCACTTTACAACATCTTACAAGCCCAAAGTGGATTTTGAAAAAAGTTTCCACGAGCGCATGTTTTGGCCGTCTCAGCCAACTGTCATGAAATATGAAAAGTAAACGTGTCTTCACTTTTCCTTCATAGCTTGAAATTGGAAGGTCTTAGAAGCTTGAAACCAAGCGCATACAACACAAAGGGCCTCAATGAGCTACTGGCCGCTCACTGGTGGCTCCAGCGCACGCGGTTCAGTCGCATCATTCACTCTGATGTGGTGTTCATGAAGTTGGGTGTTGAGGTGCATGTACTGCATTGTGACAGAAAGTCACTTTACAACATCTTACAAGCCCAAAGTGGATTTTGAAAAAAGTTTCCACGAGCGCATGTTTTGGCCGTCTCAGCCAACTGTCATGAAATATGAAAAGTAAACGTGTCTTCACTTTTCCTTCATAGCTTGAAATTGGAAGGTCTTAGAAGCTTGAAACCAAGCGCATACAACACAAAGGGCCTCAATGAGCTACTGGCCGCTCACTGGTGGCTCCAGCTCACGCGGTTCAGTCGCATCATTCACTCTGATGTGGTGTTCATGAAGTTGGGTGTTGAGGTGCATGTACTGCATTGTGACAGAAAGTCACTTTACAACATCTTACAAGCCCAAAGTGGATTTTGAAAAAAGTTTCCACGAGCGCATATTTTGGCCGTCTCAGCCAACTGTCATGAAATATGAAAAGTAAACGTGTCTTCACTTTTCCTTCATAGCTTGAAATTGGAAGGTCTTAGAAGCTTGAAACCAAGCGCATACAACACAAAGGGCCTCAATGAGCTACTGGCCGCTCACTGGTGGCTCCAGCTCACGCGGTTCAGTCGCATCATTCACTCTGATGTGGTGTTCATGAAGTTGGGTGTTGAGGTGCATGTACTGCATTGTGACAGAAAGTCACTTTACAACATCTTACAAGCCCAAAGTGGATTTTGAAAAAAGTTTCCACGAGCGCATGTTTTGGCCGTCTCAGCCAACTGTCATGAAATATGAAAAGTAAGCGTGTCTTCACTTTTCCTTCGTAGCTTGAAATTGGAAGGTCTTAGAAGCTTGAAACCAAGCGCATACAACACAAAGGGCCTCAATGAGCTACTGGCCGCTCACTGGTGGCTCCAGCGCACGCGGTTCAGTCGCATCATTCACTCTGATGTGGTGTTCATGAAGTTGGGTGTTGAGGTGCATGTACTGCATTGTGACAGAAAGTCACTTTACAACATCTTACAAGCCCAAAGTGGATTTTGAAAAAAGTTTCCACGAGCGCATGTTTTGGCCGTCTCAGCCAACTGTCATGAAATATGAAAAGTAAACGTGTCTTCACTTTTCCTTCAGAGCTTGAAATTGGAAGGTCTTAGAAGCTTGAAACCAAGCGCATACAACACAAAGGGCCTCAATGAGCTACTGGCCGCTCACTGGTGGCTCCAGCGCACGCGGTTCAGTCGCATCATTCACTCTGATGTGGTGTTCATGAAGTTGGGTGTTGAGGTGCATGTACTGCATTGTGACAGAAAGTCACTTTACAACATCTTACAAGCCCAAAGTGGATTTTGAAAAAAGTTTCCACGAGCGCATGTTTTGGCCGTCTCAGCCAACTGTCATGAAATATGAAAAGTAAACGTGTCTTCACTTTTCCTTCATAGCTTGAAATTGGAAGGTCTTAGAAGCTTGAAACCAAGCGCATACAACACAAAGGGCCTCAATGAGCTACTGGCCGCTCACTGGTGGCTCCAGCTCACGCGGTTCAGTCGCATCATTCACTCTGATGTGGTGTTCATGAAGTTGGGTGTTGAGGTGCATGTACTGCATTGTGACAGAAAGTCACTTTACAACATCTTACAAGCCCAAAGTGGATTTTGAAAAAAGTTTCCACGAGCGCATGTTTTGGCCGTCTCAGCCAACTGTCATGAAATATGAAAAGTAAACGTGTCTTCACTTTTCCTTCGTAGCTTGAAATTGGAAGGTCTTAGAAGCTTGAAACCAAGCGCATACAACACAAAGGGCCTCAATGAGCTACTGGCCGCTCACTGGTGGCTCCAGCGCACGCGGTTCAGTCGCATCATTCACTCTGATGTGGTGTTCATGAAGTTGGGTGTTGAGGTGCATGTACTGCATTGTGACAGAAAGTCACTTTACAACATCTTACAAGCCCAAAGTGGATTTTGAAAAAAGTTTCCACGAGCGCATGTTTTGGCCGTCTCAGCCAACTGTCATGAAATATGAAAAGTAAACGTGTCTTCACTTTTCCTTCATAGCTTGAAATTGGAAGGTCTTAGAAGCTTGAAACCAAGCGCATACAACACAAAGGGCCTCAATGAGCTACTGGCCGCTCACTGGTGGCTCCAGCGCACGCGGTTCAGTCGCATCATTCACTCTGATGTGGTGTTCATGAAGTTGGGTGTTGAGGTGCATGTACTGCATTGTGACAGAAAGTCACTTTACAACATCTTACAAGCCCAAAGTGGATTTTGAAAAAAGTTTCCACGAGCGCATGTTTTGGCCGTCTCAGCCAACTGTCATGAAATATGAAAAGTAAACGTGTCTTCACTTTTCCTTCATAGCTTGAAATTGGAAGGTCTTAGAAGCTTGAAACCAAGCGCATACAACACAAAGGGCCTCAATGAGCTACTGGCCGCTCACTGGTGGCTCCAGCTCACGCGGTTCAGTCGCATCATTCACTCTGATGTGGTGTTCATGAAGTTGGGTGTTGAGGTGCATGTACTGCATTGTGACAGAAAGTCACTTTACAACATCTTACAAGCCCAAAGTGGATTTTGAAAAAAGTTTCCACGAGCGCATGTTTTGGCCGTCTCAGCCAACTGTCATGAAATATGAAAAGTAAACGTGTCTTCACTTTTCCTTCGTAGCTTGAAATTGGAAGGTCTTAGAAGCTTGAAACCAAGCGCATACAACACAAAGGGCCTCAATGAGCTACTGGCCGCTCACTGGTGGCTCCAGCGCACGCGGTTCAGTCGCATCATTCACTCTGATGTGGTGTTCATGAAGTTGGGTGTTGAGGTGCATGTACTGCATTGTGACAGAAAGTCACTTTACAACATCTTACAAGCCCAAAGTGGATTTTGAAAAAAGTTTCCACGAGCGCATGTTTTGGCCGTCTCAGCCAACTGTCATGAAATATGAAAAGTAAACGTGTCTTCACTTTTCCTTCATAGCTTGAAATTGGAAGGTCTTAGAAGCTTGAAACCAAGCGCATACAACACAAAGGGCCTCAATGAGCTACTGGCCGCTCACTGGTGGCTCCAGCGCACGCGGTTCAGTCGCATCATTCACTCTGATGTGGTGTTCATGAAGTTGGGTGTTGAGGTGCATGTACTGCATTGTGACAGAAAGTCACTTTACAACATCTTACAAGCCCAAAGTGGATTTTGAAAAAAGTTTCCACGAGCGCATGTTTTGGCCGTCTCAGCCAACTGTCATGAAATATGAAAAGTAAACGTGTCTTCACTTTTCCTTCATAGCTTGAAATTGGAAGGTCTTAGAAGCTTGAAACCAAGCGCATACAACACAAAGGGCCTCAATGAGCTACTGGCCGCTCACTGGTGGCTCCAGCGCACGCGGTTCAGTCGCATCATTCACTCTGATGTGGTGTTCATGAAGTTGGGTGTTGAGGTGCATGTACTGCATTGTGACAGAAAGTCACTTTACAACATCTTACAAGCCCAAAGTGGATTTTGAAAAAAGTTTCCACGAGCGCATGTTTTGGCCGTCTCAGCCAACTGTCATGAAATATGAAAAGTAAACGTGTCTTCACTTTTCCTTCATAGCTTGAAATTGGAAGGTCTTAGAAGCTTGAAACCAAGCGCATACAACACAAAGGGCCTCAATGAGCTACTGGCCGCTCACTGGTGGCTCCAGCGCACGCGGTTCAGTCGCATCATTCACTCTGATGTGGTGTTCATGAAGTTGGGTGTTGAGGTGCATGTACTGCATTGTGACAGAAAGTCACTTTACAACATCTTACAAGCCCAAAGTGGATTTTGAAAAAAGTTTCCACGAGCGCATGTTTTGGCCGTCTCAGCCAACTGTCATGAAATATGAAAAGTAAACGTGTCTTCACTTTTCCTTCATAGCTTGAAATTGGAAGGTCTTAGAAGCTTGAAACCAAGCGCATACAACACAAAGGGCCTCAATGAGCTACTGGCCGCTCACTGGTGGCTCCAGCGCACGCGGTTCAGTCGCATCATTCACTCTGATGTGGTGTTCATGAAGTTGGGTGTTGAGGTGCATGTACTGCATTGTGACAGAAAGTCACTTTACAACATCTTACAAGCCCAAAGTGGATTTTGAAAAAAGTTTCCACGAGCGCATGTTTTGGCCGTCTCAGCCAACTGTCATGAAATATGAAAAGTAAACGTGTCTTCACTTTTCCTTCATAGCTTGAAATTGGAAGGTCTTAGAAGCTTGAAACCAAGCGCATACAACACAAAGGGCCTCAATGAGCTACTGGCCGCTCACTGGTGGCTCCAGCTCACGCGGTTCAGTCGCATCATTCACTCTGATGTGGTGTTCATGAAGTTGGGTGTTGAGGTGCATGTACTGCATTGTGACAGAAAGTCACTTTACAACATCTTACAAGCCCAAAGTGGATTTTGAAAAAAGTTTCCACGAGCGCATATTTTGGCCGTCTCAGCCAACTGTCATGAAATATGAAAAGTAAACGTGTCTTCACTTTTCCTTCATAGCTTGAAATTGGAAGGTCTTAGAAGCTTGAAACCAAGCGCATACAACACAAAGGGCCTCAATGAGCTACTGGCCGCTCACTGGTGGCTCCAGCTCACGCGGTTCAGTCGCATCATTCACTCTGATGTGGTGTTCATGAAGTTGGGTGTTGAGGTGCATGTACTGCATTGTGACAGAAAGTCACTTTACAACATCTTACAAGCCCAAAGTGGATTTTGAAAAAAGTTTCCACGAGCGCATGTTTTGGCCGTCTCAGCCAACTGTCATGAAATATGAAAAGTAAACGTGTCTTCACTTTTCCTTCGTAGCTTGAAATTGGAAGGTCTTAGAAGCTTGAAACCAAGCGCATACAACACAAAGGGCCTCAATGAGCTACTGGCCGCTCACTGGTGGCTCCAGCGCACGCGGTTCAGTCGCATCATTCACTCTGATGTGGTGTTCATGAAGTTGGGTGTTGAGGTGCATGTACTGCATTGTGACAGAAAGTCACTTTACAACATCTTACAAGCCCAAAGTGGATTTTGAAAAAAGTTTCCACGAGCGCATGTTTTGGCCGTCTCAGCCAACTGTCATGAAATATGAAAAGTAAACGTGTCTTCACTTTTCCTTCAGAGCTTGAAATTGGAAGGTCTTAGAAGCTTGAAACCAAGCGCATACAACACAAAGGGCCTCAATGAGCTACTGGCCGCTCACTGGTGGCTCCAGCGCACGCGGTTCAGTCGCATCATTCACTCTGATGTGGTGTTCATGAAGTTGGGTGTTGAGGTGCATGTACTGCATTGTGACAGAAAGTCACTTTACAACATCTTACAAGCCCAAAGTGGATTTTGAAAAAAGTTTCCACGAGCGCATGTTTTGGCCGTCTCAGCCAACTGTCATGAAATATGAAAAGTAAACGTGTCTTCACTTTTCCTTCATAGCTTGAAATTGGAAGGTCTTAGAAGCTTGAAACCAAGCGCATACAACACAAAGGGCCTCAATGAGCTACTGGCCGCTCACTGGTGGCTCCAGCTCACGCGGTTCAGTCGCATCATTCACTCTGATGTGGTGTTCATGAAGTTGGGTGTTGAGGTGCATGTACTGCATTGTGACAGAAAGTCACTTTACAACATCTTACAAGCCCAAAGTGGATTTTGAAAAAAGTTTCCACGAGCGCATGTTTTGGCCGTCTCAGCCAACTGTCATGAAATATGAAAAGTAAACGTGTCTTCACTTTTCCTTCGTAGCTTGAAATTGGAAGGTCTTAGAAGCTTGAAACCAAGCGCATACAACACAAAGGGCCTCAATGAGCTACTGGCCGCTCACTGGTGGCTCCAGCGCACGCGGTTCAGTCGCATCATTCACTCTGATGTGGTGTTCATGAAGTTGGGTGTTGAGGTGCATGTACTGCATTGTGACAGAAAGTCACTTTACAACATCTTACAAGCCCAAAGTGGATTTTGAAAAAAGTTTCCACGAGCGCATGTTTTGGCCGTCTCAGCCAACTGTCATGAAATATGAAAAGTAAACGTGTCTTCACTTTTCCTTCGTAGCTTGAAATTGGAAGGTCTTAGAAGCTTGAAACCAAGCGCATACAACACAAAGGGCCTCAATGAGCTACTGGCCGCTCACTGGTGGCTCCAGCGCACGCGGTTCAGTCGCATCATTCACTCTGATGTGGTGTTCATGAAGTTGGGTGTTGAGGTGCATGTACTGCATTGTGACAGAAAGTCACTTTACAACATCTTACAAGCCCAAAGTGGATTTTGAAAAAAGTTTCCACGAGCGCATGTTTTGGCCGTCTCAGCCAACTGTCATGAAATATGAAAAGTAAACGTGTCTTCACTTTTCCTTCATAGCTTGAAATTGGAAGGTCTTAGAAGCTTGAAACCAAGCGCATACAACACAAAGGGCCTCAATGAGCTACTGGCCGCTCACTGGTGGCTCCAGCGCACGCGGTTCAGTCGCATCATTCACTCTGATGTGGTGTTCATGAAGTTGGGTGTTGAGGTGCATGTACTGCATTGTGACAGAAAGTCACTTTACAACATCTTACAAGCCCAAAGTGGATTTTGAAAAAAGTTTCCACGAGCGCATGTTTTGGCCGTCTCAGCCAACTGTCATGAAATATGAAAAGTAAACGTGTCTTCACTTTTCCTTCATAGCTTGAAATTGGAAGGTCTTAGAAGCTTGAAACCAAGCGCATACAACACAAAGGGCCTCAATGAGCTACTGGCCGCTCACTGGTGGCTCCAGCGCACGCGGTTCAGTCGCATCATTCACTCTGATGTGGTGTTCATGAAGTTGGGTGTTGAGGTGCATGTACTGCATTGTGACAGAAAGTCACTTTACAACATCTTACAAGCCCAAAGTGGATTTTGAAAAAAGTTTCCACGAGCGCATGTTTTGGCCGTCTCAGCCAACTGTCATGAAATATGAAAAGTAAACGTGTCTTCACTTTTCCTTCATAGCTTGAAATTGGAAGGTCTTAGAAGCTTGAAACCAAGCGCATACAACACAAAGGGCCTCAATGAGCTACTGGCCGCTCACTGGTGGCTCCAGCGCACGCGGTTCAGTCGCATCATTCACTCTGATGTGGTGTTCATGAAGTTGGGTGTTGAGGTGCATGTACTGCATTGTGACAGAAAGTCACTTTACAACATCTTACAAGCCCAAAGTGGATTTTGAAAAAAGTTTCCACGAGCGCATGTTTTGGCCGTCTCAGCCAACTGTCATGAAATATGAAAAGTAAACGTGTCTTCACTTTTCCTTCATAGCTTGAAATTGGAAGGTCTTAGAAGCTTGAAACCAAGCGCATACAACACAAAGGGCCTCAATGAGCTACTGGCCGCTCACTGGTGGCTCCAGCGCACGCGGTTCAGTCGCATCATTCACTCTGATGTGGTGTTCATGAAGTTGGGTGTTGAGGTGCATGTACTGCATTGTGACAGAAAGTCACTTTACAACATCTTACAAGCCCAAAGTGGATTTTGAAAAAAGTTTCCACGAGCGCATGTTTTGGCCGTCTCAGCCAACTGTCATGAAATATGAAAAGTAAACGTGTCTTCACTTTTCCTTCATAGCTTGAAATTGGAAGGTCTTAGAAGCTTGAAACCAAGCGCATACAACACAAAGGGCCTAAATGAGCTACTGGCCGCTCACTGGTGGCTCCAGCGCACGCGGTTCAGTCGCATCATTCACTCTGATGTGGTGTTCATGAAGTTGAAGTGTTGAGGTGCATGTACTGCATTGTGACAGAAAGTCACTTTACAACATCTTACAAGCCCAAAGTGGATTTTGAAAAAAGTTTCCACGAGCGCATGTTTTGGCCGTCTCAGCCAACTGTCATGAAATATGAAAAGTAAACGTGTCTTCACTTTTCCTTCATAGCTTGAAATTGGAAGGTCTTAGAAGCTTGAAACCAAGCGCATACAACACAAAGGGCCTCAATGAGCTACTGGCCGCTCACTGGTGGCTCCAGCGCACGCGGTTCAGTCGCATCATTCACTCTGATGTGGTGTTCATGAAGTTGGGTGTTGAGGTGCATGTACTGCATTGTGACAGAAAGTCACTTTACAACATCTTACAAGCCCAAAGTGGATTTTGAAAAAAGTTTCCACGAGCGCATGTTTTGGCCGTCTCAGCCAACTGTCATGAAATATGAAAAGTAAACGTGTCTTCACTTTTCCTTCGTAGCTTGAAATTGGAAGGTCTTAGAAGCTTGAAACCAAGCGCATACAACACAAAGGGCCTCAATGAGCTACTGGCCGCTCACTGGTGGCTCCAGCGCACGCGGTTCAGTCGCATCATTCACTCTGATGTGGTGTTCATGAAGTTGGGTGTTGAGGTGCATGTACTGCATTGTGACAGAAAGTCACTTTACAACATCTTACAAGCCCAAAGTGGATTTTGAAAAAAGTTTCCACGAGCGCATGTTTTGGCCGTCTCAGCCAACTGTCATGAAATATGAAAAGTAAACGTGTCTTCACTTGTCCTTCATAGCTTGAAATTGGAAGGTCTTAGAAGCTTGAAACCAAGCGCATACAACACAAAGGGCCTCAATGAGCTACTGGCCGCTCACTGGTGGCTCCAGCGCACGCGGTTCAGTCGCATCATTCACTCTGATGTGGTGTTCATGAAGTTGGGTGTTGAGGTGCATGTACTGCATTGTGACAGAAAGTCACTTTACAACATCTTACAAGCCCAAAGTGGATTTTGAAAAAAGTTTCCACGAGCGCATGTTTTGGCCGTCTCAGCCAACTGTCATGAAATATGAAAAGTAAACGTGTCTTCACTTTTCCTTCATAGCTTGAAATTGGAAGGTCTTAGAAGCTTGAAACCAAGCGCATACAACACAAAGGGCCTCAATGAGCTACTGGCCGCTCACTGGTGGCTCCAGCGCACGCGGTTCAGTCGCATCATTCACTCTGATGTGGTGTTCATGAAGTTGGGTGTTGAGGTGCATGTACTGCATTGTGACAGAAAGTCACTTTACAACATCTTACAAGCCCAAAGTGGATTTTGAAAAAAGTTTCCACGAGCGCATGTTTTGGCCGTCTCAGCCAACTGTCATGAAATATGAAAAGTAAACGTGTCTTCACTTTTCCTTCATAGCTTGAAATTGGAAGGTCTTAGAAGCTTGAAACCAAGCGCATACAACACAAAGGGCCTCAATGAGCTACTGGCCGCTCACTGGTGGCTCCAGCGCACGCGGTTCAGTCGCATCATTCACTCTGATGTGGTGTTCATGAAGTTGGGTGTTGAGGTGCATGTACTGCATTGTGACAGAAAGTCACTTTACAACATCTTACAAGCCCAAAGTGGATTTTGAAAAAAGTTTCCACGAGCGCATGTTTTGGCCGTCTCAGCCAACTGTCATGAAATATGAAAAGTAAACGTGTCTTCACTTTCCCTTCATAGCTTGAAATTGGAAGGTCTTAGAAGCTTGAAACCAAGCGCATACAACACAAAGGGCCTCAATGAGCTACTGGCCGCTCACTGGTGGCTCCAGCGCACGCGGTTCAGTCGCATCATTCACTCTGATGTGGTGTTCATGAAGTTGGGTGTTGAGGTGCATGTACTGCATTGTGACAGAAAGTCACTTTACAACATCTTACAAGCCCAAAGTGGATTTTGAAAAAAGTTTCCACGAGCGCATGTTTTGGCCGTCTCAGCCAACTGTCATGAAATATGAAAAGTAAACGTGTCTTCACTTTTCCTTCATAGCTTGAAATTGGAAGGTCTTAGAAGCTTGAAACCAAGCGCATACAACACAAAGGGCCTCAATGAGCTACTGGCCGCTCACTGGTGGCTCCAGCTCACGCGGTTCAGTCGCATCATTCACTCTGATGTGGTGTTCATGAAGTTGGGTGTTGAGGTGCATGTACTGCATTGTGACAGAAAGTCACTTTACAACATCTTACAAGCCCAAAGTGGATTTTGAAAAAAGTTTCCACGAGCGCATGTTTTGGCCGTCTCAGCCAACTGTCATGAAATATGAAAAGTAAACGTGTCTTCACTTTTCCTTCGTAGCTTGAAATTGGAAGGTCTTAGAAGCTTGAAACCAAGCGCATACAACACAAAGGGCCTCAATGAGCTACTGGCCGCTCACTGGTGGCTCCAGCGCACGCGGTTCAGTCGCATCATTCACTCTGATGTGGTGTTCATGAAGTTGGGTGTTGAGGTGCATGTACTGCATTGTGACAGAAAGTCACTTTACAACATCTTACAAGCCCAAAGTGGATTTTGAAAAAAGTTTCCACGAGCGCATGTTTTGGCCGTCTCAGCCAACTGTCATGAAATATGAAAAGTAAACGTGTCTTCACTTTTCCTTCATAGCTTGAAATTGGAAGGTCTTAGAAGCTTGAAACCAAGCGCATACAACACAAAGGGCCTCAATGAGCTACTGGCCGCTCACTGGTGGCTCCAGCGCACGCGGTTCAGTCGCATCATTCACTCTGATGTGGTGTTCATGAAGTTGGGTGTTGAGGTGCATGTACTGCATTGTGACAGAAAGTCACTTTACAACATCTTACAAGCCCAAAGTGGATTTTGAAAAAAGTTTCCACGAGCGCATATTTTGGCCGTCTCAGCCAACTGTCATGAAATATGAAAAGTAAACGTGTCTTCACTTTTCCTTCATAGCTTGAAATTGGAAGGTCTTAGAAGCTTGAAACCAAGCGCATACAACACAAAGGGCCTCAATGAGCTACTGGCCGCTCACTGGTGGCTCCAGCTCACGCGGTTCAGTCGCATCATTCACTCTGATGTGGTGTTCATGAAGTTGGGTGTTGAGGTGCATGTACTGCATTGTGACAGAAAGTCACTTTACAACATCTTACAAGCCCAAAGTGGATTTTGAAAAAAGTTTCCACGAGCGCATGTTTTGGCCGTCTCAGCCAACTGTCATGAAATATGAAAAGTAAACGTGTCTTCACTTTTCCTTCGTAGCTTGAAATTGGAAGGTCTTAGAAGCTTGAAACCAAGCGCATACAACACAAAGGGCCTCAATGAGCTACTGGCCGCTCACTGGTGGCTCCAGCGCACGCGGTTCAGTCGCATCATTCACTCTGATGTGGTGTTCATGAAGTTGGGTGTTGAGGTGCATGTACTGCATTGTGACAGAAAGTCACTTTACAACATCTTACAAGCCCAAAGTGGATTTTGAAAAAAGTTTCCACGAGCGCATGTTTTGGCCGTCTCAGCCAACTGTCATGAAATATGAAAAGTAAACGTGTCTTCACTTTTCCTTCATAGCTTGAAATTGGAAGGTCTTAGAAGCTTGAAACCAAGCGCATACAACACAAAGGGCCTCAATGAGCTACTGGCCGCTCACTGGTGGCTCCAGCGCACGCGGTTCAGTCGCATCATTCACTCTGATGTGGTGTTCATGAAGTTGGGTGTTGAGGTGCATGTACTGCATTGTGACAGAAAGTCACTTTACAACATCTTACAAGCCCAAAGTGGATTTTGAAAAAAGTTTCCACGAGCGCATGTTTTGGCCGTCTCAGCCAACTGTCATGAAATATGAAAAGTAAACGTGTCTTCACTTTTCCTTCATAGCTTGAAATTGGAAGGTCTTAGAAGCTTGAAACCAAGCGCATACAACACAAAGGGCCTCAATGAGCTACTGGCCGCTCACTGGTGGCTCCAGCGCACGCGGTTCAGTCGCATCATTCACTCTGATGTGGTGTTCATGAAGTTGGGTGTTGAGGTGCATGTACTGCATTGTGACAGAAAGTCACTTTACAACATCTTACAAGCCCAAAGTGGATTTTGAAAAAAGTTTCCACGAGCGCATGTTTTGGCCGTCTCAGCCAACTGTCATGAAATATGAAAAGTAAACGTGTCTTCACTTTTCCTTCATAGCTTGAAATTGGAAGGTCTTAGAAGCTTGAAACCAAGCGCATACAACACAAAGGGCCTCAATGAGCTACTGGCCGCTCACTGGTGGCTCCAGCGCACGCGGTTCAGTCGCATCATTCACTCTGATGTGGTGTTCATGAAGTTGGGTGTTGAGGTGCATGTACTGCATTGTGACAGAAAGTCACTTTACAACATCTTACAAGCCCAAAGTGGATTTTGAAAAAAGTTTCCACGAGCGCATGTTTTGGCCGTCTCAGCCAACTGTCATGAAATATGAAAAGTAAACGTGTCTTCACTTTTCCTTCATAGCTTGAAATTGGAAGGTCTTAGAAGCTTGAAACCAAGCGCATACAACACAAAGGGCCTCAATGAGCTACTGGCCGCTCACTGGTGGCTCCAGCGCACGCGGTTCAGTCGCATCATTCACTCTGATGTGGTGTTCATGAAGTTGGGTGTTGAGGTGCATGTACTGCATTGTGACAGAAAGTCACTTTACAACATCTTACAAGCCCAAAGTGGATTTTGAAAAAAGTTTCCACGAGCGCATGTTTTGGCCGTCTCAGCCAACTGTCATGAAATATGAAAAGTAAACGTGTCTTCACTTTTCCTTCATAGCTTGAAATTGGAAGGTCTTAGAAGCTTGAAACCAAGCGCATACAACACAAAGGGCCTCAATGAGCTACTGGCCGCTCACTGGTGGCTCCAGCGCACACGGTTCAGTCGCATCATTCACTCTGATGTGGTGTTCATGAAGTTGGGTGTTGAGGTGCATGTACTGCATTGTGACAGAAAGTCACTTTACAACATCTTACAAGCCCAAAGTGGATTTTGAAAAAAGTTTCCACGAGCGCATGTTTTGGCCGTCTCAGCCAACTGTCATGAAATATGAAAAGTAAACGTGTCTTCACTTTTCCTTCATAGCTTGAAATTGGAAGGTCTTAGAAGCTTGAAACCAAGCGCATACAACACAAAGGGCCTCAATGAGCTACTGGCCGCTCACTGGTGGCTCCAGCGCACGCGGTTCAGTCGCATCATTCACTCTGATGTGGTGTTCATGAAGTTGGGTGTTGAGGTGCATGTACTGCATTGTGACAGAAAGTCACTTTACAACATCTTACAAGCCCAAAGTGGATTTTGAAAAAAGTTTCCACGAGCGCATGTTTTGGCCGTCTCAGCCAACTGTCATGAAATATGAAAAGTAAACGTGTCTTCACTTTTCCTTCATAGCTTGAAATTGGAAGGTCTTAGAAGCTTGAAACCAAGCGCATACAACACAAAGGGCCTCAATGAGCTACTGGCCGCTCACTGGTGGCTCCAGCGCACGCGGTTCAGTCGCATCATTCACTCTGATGTGGTGTTCATGAAGTTGGGTGTTGAGGTGCATGTACTGCATTGTGACAGAAAGTCACTTTACAACATCTTACAAGCCCAAAGTGGATTTTGAAAAAAGTTTCCACGAGCGCATGTTTTGGCCGTCTCAGCCAACTGTCATGAAATATGAAAAGTAAACGTGTCTTCACTTTTCCTTCATAGCTTGAAATTGGAAGGTCTTAGAAGCTTGAAACCAAGCGCATACAACACAAAGGGCCTCAATGAGCTACTGGCCGCTCACTGGTGGCTCCAGCTCACGCGGTTCAGTCGCATCATTCACTCTGATGTGGTGTTCATGAAGTTGGGTGTTGAGGTGCATGTACTGCATTGTGACAGAAAGTCACTTTACAACATCTTACAAGCCCAAAGTGGATTTTGAAAAAAGTTTCCACGAGCGCATATTTTGGCCGTCTCAGCCAACTGTCATGAAATATGAAAAGTAAACGTGTCTTCACTTTTCCTTCATAGCTTGAAATTGGAAGGTCTTAGAAGCTTGAAACCAAGCGCATACAACACAAAGGGCCTCAATGAGCTACTGGCCGCTCACTGGTTGCTCCAGCTCACGCGGTTCAGTCGCATCATTCACTCTGATGTGGTGTTCATGAAGTTGGGTGTTGAGGTGCATGTACTGCATTGTGACAGAAAGTCACTTTACAACATCTTACAAGCCCAAAGTGGATTTTGAAAAAAGTTTCCACGAGCGCATGTTTTGGCCGTCTCAGCCAACTGTCATGAAATATGAAAAGTAAACGTGTCTTCACTTTTCCTTCGTAGCTTGAAATTGGAAGGTCTTAGAAGCTTGAAACCAAGCGCATACAACACAAAGGGCCTCAATGAGCTACTGGCCGCTCACTGGTGGCTCCAGCGCACGCGGTTCAGTCGCATCATTCACTCTGATGTGGTGTTCATGAAGTTGGGTGTTGAGGTGCATGTACTGCATTGTGACAGAAAGTCACTTTACAACATCTTACAAGCCCAAAGTGGATTTTGAAAAAAGTTTCCACGAGCGCATGTTTTGGCCGTCTCAGCCAACTGTCATGAAATATGAAAAGTAAACGTGTCTTCACTTTTCCTTCATAGCTTGAAATTGGAAGGTCTTAGAAGCTTGAAACCAAGCGCATACAACACAAAGGGCCTCAATGAGCTACTGGCCGCTCACTGGTGGCTCCAGCGCACGCGGTTCAGTCGCATCATTCACTCTGATGTGGTGTTCATGAAGTTGGGTGTTGAGGTGCATGTACTGCATTGTGACAGAAAGTCACTTTACAACATCTTACAAGCCCAAAGTGGATTTTGAAAAAAGTTTCCACGAGCGCATGTTTTGGCCGTCTCAGCCAACTGTCATGAAATATGAAAAGTAAACGTGTCTTCACTTTTCCTTCATAGCTTGAAATTGGAAGGTCTTAGAAGCTTGAAACCAAGCGCATACAACACAAAGGGCCTCAATGAGCTACTGGCCGCTCACTGGTGGCTCCAGCGCACGCGGTTCAGTCGCATCATTCACTCTGATGTGGTGTTCATGAAGTTGGGTGTTGAGGTGCATGTACTGCATTGTGACAGAAAGTCACTTTACAACATCTTACAAGCCCAAAGTGGATTTTGAAAAAAGTTTCCACGAGCGCATGTTTTGGCCGTCTCAGCCAACTGTCATGAAATATGAAAAGTAAACGTGTCTTCACTTTTCCTTCATAGCTTGAAATTGGAAGGTCTTAGAAGCTTGAAACCAAGCGCATACAACACAAAGGGCCTCAATGAGCTACTGGCCGCTCACTGGTGGCTCCAGCGCACGCGGTTCAGTCGCATCATTCACTCTGATGTGGTGTTCATGAAGTTGGGTGTTGAGGTGCATGTACTGCATTGTGACAGAAAGTCACTTTACAACATCTTACAAGCCCAAAGTGGATTTTGAAAAAAGTTTCCACGAGCGCATGTTTTGGCCGTCTCAGCCAACTGTCATGAAATATGAAAAGTAAACGTGTCTTCACTTTTCCTTCATAGCTTGAAATTGGAAGGTCTTAGAAGCTTGAAACCAAGCGCATACAACACAAAGGGCCTCAATGAGCTACTGGCCGCTCACTGGTGGCTCCAGCGCACACGGTTCAGTCGCATCATTCACTCTGATGTGGTGTTCATGAAGTTGGGTGTTGAGGTGCATGTACTGCATTGTGACAGAAAGTCACTTTACAACATCTTACAAGCCCAAAGTGGATTTTGAAAAAAGTTTCCACGAGCGCATGTTTTGGCCGTCTCAGCCAACTGTCATGAAATATGAAAAGTAAACGTGTCTTCACTTTTCCTTCATAGCTTGAAATTGGAAGGTCTTAGAAGCTTGAAACCAAGCGCATACAACACAAAGGGCCTCAATGAGCTACTGGCCGCTCACTGGTGGCTCCAGCGCACGCGGTTCAGTCGCATCATTCACTCTGATGTGGTGTTCATGAAGTTGGGTGTTGAGGTGCATGTACTGCATTGTGACAGAAAGTCACTTTACAACATCTTACAAGCCCAAAGTGGATTTTGAAAAAAGTTTCCACGAGCGCATGTTTTGGCCGTCTCAGCCAACTGTCATGAAATATGAAAAGTAAACCTGTCTTCACTTTTCCTTCATAGCTTGAAATTGGAAGGTCTTAGAAGCTTGAAACCAAGCGCATACAACACAAAGGGCCTCAATGAGCTACTGGCCGCTCACTGGTGGCTCCAGCTCACGCGGTTCAGTCGCATCATTCACTCTGATGTGGTGTTCATGAAGTTGGGTGTTGAGGTGCATGTACTGCATTGTGACAGAAAGTCACTTTACAACATCTTACAAGCCCAAAGTGGATTTTGAAAAAAGTTTCCACGAGCGCATGTTTTGGCCGTCTCAGCCAACTGTCATGAAATATGAAAAGTAAACGTGTCTTCACTTTTCCTTCGTAGCTTGAAATTGGAAGGTCTTAGAAGCTTGAAACCAAGCGCATACAACACAAAGGGCCTCAATGAGCTACTGGCCGCTCACTGGTGGCTCCAGCTCACGCGGTTCAGTCGCATCATTCACTCTGATGTGGTGTTCATGAAGTTGGGTGTTGAGGTGCATGTACTGCATTGTGACAGAAAGTCACTTTACAACATCTTACAAGCCCAAAGTGGATTTTGAAAAAAGTTTCCACGAGCGCATGTTTTGGCCGTCTCAGCCAACTGTCATGAAATATGAAAAGTAAACGTGTCTTCACTTTTCCTTCATAGCTTGAAATTGGAAGGTCTTAGAAGCTTGAAACCAAGCGCATACAACACAAAGGGCCTCAATGAGCTACTGGCCGCTCACTGGTGGCTCCAGCTCACGCGGTTCAGTCGCATCATTCACTCTGATGTGGTGTTCATGAAGTTGGGTGTTGAGGTGCATGTACTGCATTGTGACAGAAAGTCACTTTACAACATCTTACAAGCCCAAAGTGGATTTTGAAAAAAGTTTCCACGAGCGCATGTTTTGGCCGTCTCAGCCAACTGTCATGAAATATGAAAAGTAAACGTGTCTTCACTTTTCCTTCGTAGCTTGAAATTGGAAGGTCTTAGAAGCTTGAAACCAAGCGCATACAACACAAAGGGCCTCAATGAGCTACTGGCCGCTCACTGGTGGCTCCAGCGCACGCGGTTCAGTCGCATCATTCACTCTGATGTGGTGTTCATGAAGTTGGGTGTTGAGGTGCATGTACTGCATTGTGACAGAAAGTCACTTTACAACATCTTACAAGCCCAAAGTGGATTTTGAAAAAAGTTTCCACGAGCGCATGTTTTGGCCGTCTCAGCCAACTGTCATGAAATATGAAAAGTAAACGTGTCTTCACTTTTCCTTCGTAGCTTGAAATTGGAAGGTCTTAGAAGCTTGAAACCAAGCGCATACAACACAAAGGGCCTCAATGAGCTACTGGCCGCTCACTGGTGGCTCCAGCGCACGCGGTTCAGTCGCATCATTCACTCTGATGTGGTGTTCATGAAGTTGGGTGTTGAGGTGCATGTACTGCATTGTGACAGAAAGTCACTTTACAACATCTTACAAGCCCAAAGTGGATTTTGAAAAAAGTTTCCACGAGCGCATGTTTTGGCCGTCTCAGCCAACTGTCATGAAATATGAAAAGTAAACGTGTCTTCACTTTTCCTTCGTAGCTTGAAATTGGAAGGCCTTAGAAGCTTGAAACCAAGCGCATACAACACAAAGGGCCTCAATGAGCTACTGGTCGCTCACTGGTGGCTCCAGCGCACGCGGTTCAGTCGCATCATTCACTCTGATGTGGTGTTCATGAAGTTGGGTGTTGAGGTGCATGTACTGCATTGTGACAGAAAGTCACTTTACAACATCTTACAAGCCCAAAGTGGATTTTGAAAAAAGTTTCCACGAGCGCATGTTTTGGCCGTCTCAGCCAACTGTCATGAAATATGAAAAGTAAACGTGTCTTCACTTTTCCTTCATAGCTTGAAATTGGAAGGTCTTAGAAGCTTGAAACCAAGCGCATACAACACAAAGGGCCTCAATGAGCTACTGGCCGCTCACTGGTGGCTCCAGCGCACGCGGTTCAGTCGCATCATTCACTCTGATGTGGTGTTCATGAAGTTGGGTGTTGAGGTGCATGTACTGCATTGTGACAGAAAGTCACTTTACAACATCTTACAAGCCCAAAGTGGATTTTGAAAAAAGTTTCCACGAGCGCATGTTTTGGCCGTCTCAGCCAACTGTCATGAAATATGAAAAGTAAACGTGTCTTCACTTTTCCTTCATAGCTTGAAATTGGAAGGTCTTAGAAGCTTGAAACCAAGCGCATACAACACAAAGGGCCTCAATGAGCTACTGGCCGCTCACTGGTGGCTCCAGCGCACGCGGTTCAGTCGCATCATTCACTCTGATGTGGTGTTCATGAAGTTGGGTGTTGAGGTGCATGTACTGCATTGTGACAGAAAGTCACTTTACAACATCTTACAAGCCCAAAGTGGATTTTGAAAAAAGTTTCCACGAGCGCATGTTTTGGCCGTCTCAGCCAACTGTCATGAAATATGAAAAGTAAACGTGTCTTCACTTTTCCTTCATAGCTTGAAATTGGAAGGTCTTAGAAGCTTGAAACCAAGCGCATACAACACAAAGGGCCTCAATGAGCTACTGGCCGCTCACTGGTGGCTCCAGCGCACGCGGTTCAGTCGCATCATTCACTCTGATGTGGTGTTCATGAAGTTGGGTGTTGAGGTGCATGTACTGCATTGTGACAGAAAGTCACTTTACAACATCTTACAAGCCCAAAGTGGATTTTGAAAAAAGTTTCCACGAGCGCATGTTTTGGCCGTCTCAGCCAACTGTCATGAAATATGAAAATTAAACGTGTCTTCACTTTTCCTTCATAGCTTGAAATTGGAAGGTCTTAGAAGCTTGAAACCAAGCGCATACAACACAAAGGGCCTCAATGAGCTACTGGCCGCTCACTGGTGGCTCCAGCGCACACGGTTCAGTCGCATCATTCACTCTGATGTGGTGTTCATGAAGTTGGGTGTTGAGGTGCATGTACTGCATTGTGACAGAAAGTCACTTTACAACATCTTACAAGCCCAAAGTGGATTTTGAAAAAAGTTTCCACGAGCGCATGTTTTGGCCGTCTCAGCCAACTGTCATGAAATATGAAAAGTAAACGTGTCTTCACTTTTCCTTCATAGCTTGAAATTGGAAGGTCTTAGAAGCTTGAAACCAAGCGCATACAACACAAAGGGCCTCAATGAGCTACTGGCCGCTCACTGGTGGCTCCAGCGCACGCGGTTCAGTCGCATCATTCACTCTGATGTGGTGTTCATGAAGTTGGGTGTTGAGGTGCATGTACTGCATTGTGACAGAAAGTCACTTTACAACATCTTACAAGCCCAAAGTGGATTTTGAAAAAAGTTTCCACGAGCGCATGTTTTGGCCGTCTCAGCCAACTGTCATGAAATATGAAAAGTAAACGTGTCTTCACTTTTCCTTCATAGCTTGAAATTGGAAGGTCTTAGAAGCTTGAAACCAAGCGCATACAACACAAAGGGCCTCAATGAGCTACTGGCCGCTCACTGGTGGCTCCAGCGCACGCGGTTCAGTCGCATCATTCACTCTGATGTGGTGTTCATGAAGTTGGGTGTTGAGGTGCATGTACTGCATTGTGACAGAAAGTCACTTTACAACATCTTACAAGCCCAAAGTGGATTTTGAAAAAAGTTTCCACGAGCGCATGTTTTGGCCGTCTCAGCCAACTGTCATGAAATATGAAAAGTAAACGTGTCTTCACTTTTCCTTCATAGCTTGAAATTGGAAGGTCTTAGAAGCTTGAAACCAAGCGCATACAACACAAAGGGCCTCAATGAGCTACTGGCCGCTCACTGGTGGCTCCAGCGCACGCGGTTCAGTCGCATCATTCACTCTGATGTGGTGTTCATGAAGTTGGGTGTTGAGGTGCATGTACTGCATTGTGACAGAAAGTCACTTTACAACATCTTACAAGCCCAAAGTGGATTTTGAAAAAAGTTTCCACGAGCGCATGTTTTGGCCGTCTCAGCCAACTGTCATGAAATGTGAAAAGTAAACGTGTCTTCACTTTTCCTTCATAGCTTGAAATTGGAAGGTCTTAGAAGCTTGAAACCAAGCGCATACAACACAAAGGGCCTCAATGAGCTACTGGCCGCTCACTGGTGGCTCCAGCTCACGCGGTTCAGTCGCATCATTCACTCTGATGTGGTGTTCATGAAGTTGGGTGTTGAGGTGCATGTACTGCATTGTGACAGAAAGTCACTTTACAACATCTTACAAGCCCAAAGTGGATTTTGAAAAAAGTTTCCACGAGCGCATGTTTTGGCCGTCTCAGCCAACTGTCATGAAATATGAAAAGTAAACGTGTCTTCACTTTTCCTTCGTAGCTTGAAATTGGAAGGTCTTAGAAGCTTGAAACCAAGCGCATACAACACAAAGGGCCTCAATGAGCTACTGGCCGCTCACTGGTGGCTCCAGCTCACGCGGTTCAGTCGCATCATTCACTCTGATGTGGTGTTCATGAAGTTGGGTGTTGAGGTGCATGTACTGCATTGTGACAGAAAGTCACTTTACAACATCTTACAAGCCCAAAGTGGATTTTGAAAAAAGTTTCCACGAGCGCATGTTTTGGCCGTCTCAGCCAACTGTCATGAAATATGAAAAGTAAACGTGTCTTCACTTTTCCTTCATAGCTTGAAATTGGAAGGTCTTAGAAGCTTGAAACCAAGCGCATACAACACAAAGGGCCTCAATGAGCTACTGGCCGCTCACTGGTGGCTCCAGCGCACGCGGTTCAGTCGCATCATTCACTCTGATGTGGTGTTCATGAAGTTGGGTGTTGAGGTGCATGTACTGCATTGTGACAGAAAGTCACTTTACAACATCTTACAAGCCCAAAGTGGATTTTGAAAAAAGTTTCCACGAGCGCATGTTTTGGCCGTCTCAGCCAACTGTCATGAAATATGAAAAGTAAACGTGTCTTCACTTTTCCTTCATAGCTTGAAATTGGAAGGTCTTAGAAGCTTGAAACCAAGCGCATACAACACAAAGGGCCTCAATGAGCTACTGGCCGCTCACTGGTGGCTCCAGCGCACGCGGTTCAGTCGCATCATTCACTCTGATGTGGTGTTCATGAAGTTGGGTGTTGAGGTGCATGTACTGCATTGTGACAGAAAGTCACTTTACAACATCTTACAAGCCCAAAGTGGATTTTGAAAAAAGTTTCCACGAGCGCATGTTTTGGCCGTCTCAGCCAACTGTCATGAAATATGAAAAGTAAACGTGTCTTCACTTTTCCTTCATAGCTTGAAATTGGAAGGTCTTAGAAGCTTGAAACCAAGCGCATACAACACAAAGGGCCTCAATGAGCTACTGGCCGCTCACTGGTGGCTCCAGCGCACGCGGTTCAGTCGCATCATTCACTCTGATGTGGTGTTCATGAAGTTGGGTGTTGAGGTGCATGTACTGCATTGTGACAGAAAGTCACTTTACAACATCTTACAAGCCCAAAGTGGATTTTGAAAAAAGTTTCCACGAGCGCATGTTTTGGCCGTCTCAGCCAACTGTCATGAAATATGAAAAGTAAACGTGTCTTCACTTTTCCTTCGTAGCTTGAAATTGGAAGGTCTTAGAAGCTTGAAACCAAGCGCATACAACACAAAGGGCCTCAATGAGCTACTGGCCGCTCACTGGTGGCTCCAGCGCACGCGGTTCAGTCGCATCATTCACTCTGATGTGGTGTTCATGAAGTTGGGTGTTGAGGTGCATGTACTGCATTGTGACAGAAAGTCACTTTACAACATCTTACAAGCCCAAAGTGGATTTTGAAAAAAGTTTCCACGAGCGCATGTTTTGGCCGTCTCAGCCAACTGTCATGAAATATGAAAAGTAAACGTGTCTTCACTTTTCCTTCGTAGCTTGAAATTGGAAGGTCTTAGAAGCTTGAAACCAAGCGCATACAACACAAAGGGCCTCAATGAGCTACTGGCCGCTCACTGGTGGCTCCAGCGCACGCGGTTCAGTCGCATCATTCACTCTGATGTGGTGTTCATGAAGTTGGGTGTTGAGGTGCATGTACTGCATTGTGACAGAAAGTCACTTTACAACATCTTACAAGCCCAAAGTGGATTTTGAAAAAAGTTTCCACGAGCGCATGTTTTGGCCGTCTCAGCCAACTGTCATGAAATATGAAAAGTAAACGTGTCTTCACTTTTCCTTCGTAGCTTGAAATTGGAAGGCCTTAGAAGCTTGAAACCAAGCGCATACAACACAAAGGGCCTCAATGAGCTACTGGTCGCTCACTGGTGGCTCCAGCGCACGCGGTTCAGTCGCATCATTCACTCTGATGTGGTGTTCATGAAGTTGGGTGTTGAGGTGCATGTACTGCATTGTGACAGAAAGTCACTTTACAACATCTTACAAGCCCAAAGTGGATTTTGAAAAAAGTTTCCACGAGCGCATGTTTTGGCCGTCTCAGCCAACTGTCATGAAATATGAAAAGTAAACGTGTCTTCACTTTTCCTTCATAGCTTGAAATTGGAAGGTCTTAGAAGCTTGAAACCAAGCGCATACAACACAAAGGGCCTCAATGAGCTACTGGCCGCTCACTGGTGGCTCCAGCGCACGCGGTTCAGTCGCATCATTCACTCTGATGTGGTGTTCATGAAGTTGGGTGTTGAGGTGCATGTACTGCATTGTGACAGAAAGTCACTTTACAACATCTTACAAGCCCAAAGTGGATTTTGAAAAAAGTTTCCACGAGCGCATGTTTTGGCCGTCTCAGCCAACTGTCATGAAATATGAAAAGTAAACGTGTCTTCACTTTTCCTTCATAGCTTGAAATTGGAAGGTCTTAGAAGCTTGAAACCAAGCGCATACAACACAAAGGGCCTCAATGAGCTACTGGCCGCTCACTGGTGGCTCCAGCGCACGCGGTTCAGTCGCATCATTCACTCTGATGTGGTGTTCATGAAGTTGGGTGTTGAGGTGCATGTACTGCATTGTGACAGAAAGTCACTTTACAACATCTTACAAGCCCAAAGTGGATTTTGAAAAAAGTTTCCACGAGCGCATGTTTTGGCCGTCTCAGCCAACTGTCATGAAATATGAAAAGTAAACGTGTCTTCACTTTTCCTTCATAGCTTGAAATTGGAAGGTCTTAGAAGCTTGAAACCAAGCGCATACAACACAAAGGGCCTCAATGAGCTACTGGCCGCTCACTGGTGGCTCCAGCGCACGCGGTTCAGTCGCATCATTCACTCTGATGTGGTGTTCATGAAGTTGGGTGTTGAGGTGCATGTACTGCATTGTGACAGAAAGTCACTTTACAACATCTTACAAGCCCAAAGTGGATTTTGAAAAAAGTTTCCACGAGCGCATGTTTTGGCCGTCTCAGCCAACTGTCATGAAATATGAAAATTAAACGTGTCTTCACTTTTCCTTCATAGCTTGAAATTGGAAGGTCTTAGAAGCTTGAAACCAAGCGCATACAACACAAAGGGCCTCAATGAGCTACTGGCCGCTCACTGGTGGCTCCAGCGCACACGGTTCAGTCGCATCATTCACTCTGATGTGGTGTTCATGAAGTTGGGTGTTGAGGTGCATGTACTGCATTGTGACAGAAAGTCACTTTACAACATCTTACAAGCCCAAAGTGGATTTTGAAAAAAGTTTCCACGAGCGCATGTTTTGGCCGTCTCAGCCAACTGTCATGAAATATGAAAAGTAAACGTGTCTTCACTTTTCCTTCATAGCTTGAAATTGGAAGGTCTTAGAAGCTTGAAACCAAGCGCATACAACACAAAGGGCCTCAATGAGCTACTGGCCGCTCACTGGTGGCTCCAGCGCACGCGGTTCAGTCGCATCATTCACTCTGATGTGGTGTTCATGAAGTTGGGTGTTGAGGTGCATGTACTGCATTGTGACAGAAAGTCACTTTACAACATCTTACAAGCCCAAAGTGGATTTTGAAAAAAGTTTCCACGAGCGCATGTTTTGGCCGTCTCAGCCAACTGTCATGAAATATGAAAAGTAAACGTGTCTTCACTTTTCCTTCATAGCTTGAAATTGGAAGGTCTTAGAAGCTTGAAACCAAGCGCATACAACACAAAGGGCCTCAATGAGCTACTGGCCGCTCACTGGTGGCTCCAGCGCACGCGGTTCAGTCGCATCATTCACTCTGATGTGGTGTTCATGAAGTTGGGTGTTGAGGTGCATGTACTGCATTGTGACAGAAAGTCACTTTACAACATCTTACAAGCCCAAAGTGGATTTTGAAAAAAGTTTCCACGAGCGCATGTTTTGGCCGTCTCAGCCAACTGTCATGAAATATGAAAAGTAAACGTGTCTTCACTTTTCCTTCATAGCTTGAAATTGGAAGGTCTTAGAAGCTTGAAACCAAGCGCATACAACACAAAGGGCCTCAATGAGCTACTGGCCGCTCACTGGTGGCTCCAGCGCACGCGGTTCAGTCGCATCATTCACTCTGATGTGGTGTTCATGAAGTTGGGTGTTGAGGTGCATGTACTGCATTGTGACAGAAAGTCACTTTACAACATCTTACAAGCCCAAAGTGGATTTTGAAAAAAGTTTCCACGAGCGCATGTTTTGGCCGTCTCAGCCAACTGTCATGAAATGTGAAAAGTAAACGTGTCTTCACTTTTCCTTCATAGCTTGAAATTGGAAGGTCTTAGAAGCTTGAAACCAAGCGCATACAACACAAAGGGCCTCAATGAGCTACTGGCCGCTCACTGGTGGCTCCAGCTCACGCGGTTCAGTCGCATCATTCACTCTGATGTGGTGTTCATGAAGTTGGGTGTTGAGGTGCATGTACTGCATTGTGACAGAAAGTCACTTTACAACATCTTACAAGCCCAAAGTGGATTTTGAAAAAAGTTTCCACGAGCGCATGTTTTGGCCGTCTCAGCCAACTGTCATGAAATATGAAAAGTAAACGTGTCTTCACTTTTCCTTCGTAGCTTGAAATTGGAAGGTCTTAGAAGCTTGAAACCAAGCGCATACAACACAAAGGGCCTCAATGAGCTACTGGCCGCTCACTGGTGGCTCCAGCTCACGCGGTTCAGTCGCATCATTCACTCTGATGTGGTGTTCATGAAGTTGGGTGTTGAGGTGCATGTACTGCATTGTGACAGAAAGTCACTTTACAACATCTTACAAGCCCAAAGTGGATTTTGAAAAAAGTTTCCACGAGCGCATGTTTTGGCCGTCTCAGCCAACTGTCATGAAATATGAAAAGTAAACGTGTCTTCACTTTTCCTTCATAGCTTGAAATTGGAAGGTCTTAGAAGCTTGAAACCAAGCGCATACAACACAAAGGGCCTCAATGAGCTACTGGCCGCTCACTGGTGGCTCCAGCGCACGCGGTTCAGTCGCATCATTCACTCTGATGTGGTGTTCATGAAGTTGGGTGTTGAGGTGCATGTACTGCATTGTGACAGAAAGTCACTTTACAACATCTTACAAGCCCAAAGTGGATTTTGAAAAAAGTTTCCACGAGCGCATGTTTTGGCCGTCTCAGCCAACTGTCATGAAATATGAAAAGTAAACGTGTCTTCACTTTTCCTTCATAGCTTGAAATTGGAAGGTCTTAGAAGCTTGAAACCAAGCGCATACAACACAAAGGGCCTCAATGAGCTACTGGCCGCTCACTGGTGGCTCCAGCGCACGCGGTTCAGTCGCATCATTCACTCTGATGTGGTGTTCATGAAGTTGGGTGTTGAGGTGCATGTACTGCATTGTGACAGAAAGTCACTTTACAACATCTTACAAGCCCAAAGTGGATTTTGAAAAAAGTTTCCACGAGCGCATGTTTTGGCCGTCTCAGCCAACTGTCATGAAATATGAAAAGTAAACGTGTCTTCACTTTTCCTTCATAGCTTGAAATTGGAAGGTCTTAGAAGCTTGAAACCAAGCGCATACAACACAAAGGGCCTCAATGAGCTACTGGCCGCTCACTGGTGGCTCCAGCGCACGCGGTTCAGTCGCATCATTCACTCTGATGTGGTGTTCATGAAGTTGGGTGTTGAGGTGCATGTACTGCATTGTGACAGAAAGTCACTTTACAACATCTTACAAGCCCAAAGTGGATTTTGAAAAAAGTTTCCACGAGCGCATGTTTTGGCCGTCTCAGCCAACTGTCATGAAATGTGAAAAGTAAACGTGTCTTCACTTTTCCTTCATAGCTTGAAATTGGAAGGTCTTAGAAGCTTGAAACCAAGCGCATACAACACAAAGGGCCTCAATGAGCTACTGGCCGCTCACTGGTGGCTCCAGCTCACGCGGTTCAGTCGCATCATTCACTCTGATGTGGTGTTCATGAAGTTGGGTGTTGAGGTGCATGTACTGCATTGTGACAGAAAGTCACTTTACAACATCTTACAAGCCCAAAGTGGATTTTGAAAAAAGTTTCCACGAGCGCATGTTTTGGCCGTCTCAGCCAACTGTCATGAAATATGAAAAGTAAACGTGTCTTCACTTTTCCTTCGTAGCTTGAAATTGGAAGGTCTTAGAAGCTTGAAACCAAGCGCATACAACACAAAGGGCCTCAATGAGCTACTGGCCGCTCACTGGTGGCTCCAGCTCACGCGGTTCAGTCGCATCATTCACTCTGATGTGGTGTTCATGAAGTTGGGTGTTGAGGTGCATGTACTGCATTGTGACAGAAAGTCACTTTACAACATCTTACAAGCCCAAAGTGGATTTTGAAAAAAGTTTCCACGAGCGCATGTTTTGGCCGTCTCAGCCAACTGTCATGAAATATGAAAAGTAAACGTGTCTTCACTTTTCCTTCATAGCTTGAAATTGGAAGGTCTTAGAAGCTTGAAACCAAGCGCATACAACACAAAGGGCCTCAATGAGCTACTGGCCGCTCACTGGTGGCTCCAGCTCACGCGGTTCAGTCGCATCATTCACTCTGATGTGGTGTTCATGAAGTTGGGTGTTGAGGTGCATGTACTGCATTGTGACAGAAAGTCACTTTACAACATCTTACAAGCCCAAAGTGGATTTTGAAAAAAGTTTCCACGAGCGCATGTTTTGGCCGTCTCAGCCAACTGTCATGAAATATGAAAAGTAAACGTGTCTTCACTTTTCCTTCGTAGCTTGAAATTGGAAGGTCTTAGAAGCTTGAAACCAAAGCGCATACAACACAAAGGGCCTCAATGAGCTACTGGCCGCTCACTGGTGGCTCCAGCGCACGCGGTTCAGTCGCATCATTCACTCTGATGTGGTGTTCATGAAGTTGGGTGTTGAGGTGCATGTACTGCATTGTGACAGAAAGTCACTTTACAACATCTTACAAGCCCAAAGTGGATTTTGAAAAAAGTTTCCACGAGCGCATGTTTTGGCCGTCTCAGCCAACTGTCATGAAATATGAAAAGTAAACGTGTCTTCACTTTTCCTTCATAGCTTGAAATTGGAAGGTCTTAGAAGCTTGAAACCAAGCGCATACAACACAAAGGGCCTCAATGAGCTACTGGCCGCTCACTGGTGGCTCCAGCGCACGCGGTTCAGTCGCATCATTCACTCTGATGTGGTGTTCATGAAGTTGGGTGTTGAGGTGCATGTACTGCATTGTGACAGAAAGTCACTTTACAACATCTTACAAGCCCAAAGTGGATTTTGAAAAAAGTTTCCACGAGCGCATGTTTTGGCCGTCTCAGCCAACTGTCATGAAATATGAAAAGTAAACGTGTCTTCACTTTTCCTTCATAGCTTGAAATTGGAAGGTCTTAGAAGCTTGAAACCAAGCGCATACAACACAAAGGGCCTCAATGAGCTACTGGCCGCTCACTGGTGGCTCCAGCGCACGCGGTTCAGTCGCATCATTCACTCTGATGTGGTGTTCATGAAGTTGGGTGTTGAGGTGCATGTACTGCATTGTGACAGAAAGTCACTTTACAACATCTTACAAGCCCAAAGTGGATTTTGAAAAAAGTTTCCACGAGCGCATGTTTTGGCCGTCTCAGCCAACTGTCATGAAATATGAAAAGTAAACGTGTCTTCACTTTTCCTTCATAGCTTGAAATTGGAAGGTCTTAGAAGCTTGAAACCAAGCGCATACAACACAAAGGGCCTCAATGAGCTACTGGCCGCTCACTGGTGGCTCCAGCGCACGCGGTTCAGTCGCATCATTCACTCTGATGTGGTGTTCATGAAGTTGGGTGTTGAGGTGCATGTACTGCATTGTGACAGAAAGTCACTTTACAACATCTTACAAGCCCAAAGTGGATTTTGAAAAAAGTTTCCACGAGCGCATGTTTTGGCCGTCTCAGCCAACTGTCATGAAATATGAAAAGTAAACGTGTCTTCACTTTTCCTTCATAGCTTGAAATTGGAAGGTCTTAGAAGCTTGAAACCAAGCGCATACAACACAAAGGGCCTCAATGAGCTACTGGCCGCTCACTGGTGGCTCCAGCGCACGCGGTTCAGTCGCATCATTCACTCTGATGTGGTGTTCATGAAGTTGGGTGTTGAGGTGCATGTACTGCATTGTGACAGAAAGTCACTTTACAACATCTTACAAGCCCAAAGTGGATTTTGAAAAAAGTTTCCACGAGCGCATGTTTTGGCCGTCTCAGCCAACTGTCATGAAATATGAAAAGTAAACGTGTCTTCACTTTTCCTTCATAGCTTGAAATTGGAAGGTCTTAGAAGCTTGAAACCAAGCGCATACAACACAAAGGGCCTCAATGAGCTACTGGCCGCTCACTGGTGGCTCCAGCGCACGCGGTTCAGTCGCATCATTCACTCTGATGTGGTGTTCATGAAGTTGGGTGTTGAGGTGCATGTACTGCATTGTGACAGAAAGTCACTTTACAACATCTTACAAGCCCAAAGTGGATTTTGAAAAAAGTTTCCACGAGCGCATGTTTTGGCCGTCTCAGCCAACTGTCATGAAATATGAAAAGTAAACGTGTCTTCACTTTTCCTTCATAGCTTGAAATTGGAAGGTCTTAGAAGCTTGAAACCAAGCGCATACAACACAAAGGGCCTCAATGAGCTACTGGCCGCTCACTGGTGGCTCCAGCGCACGCGGTTCAGTCGCATCATTCACTCTGATGTGGTGTTCATGAAGTTGGGTGTTGAGGTGCATGTACTGCATTGTGACAGAAAGTCACTTTACAACATCTTACAAGCCCAAAGTGGATTTTGAAAAAAGTTTCCACGAGCGCATGTTTTGGCCGTCTCAGCCAACTGTCATGAAATATGAAAAGTAAACGTGTCTTCACTTTTCCTTCATAGCTTGAAATTGGAAGGTCTTAGAAGCTTGAAACCAAGCGCATACAACACAAAGGGCCTCAATGAGCTACTGGCCGCTCACTGGTGGCTCCAGCGCACGCGGTTCAGTCGCATCATTCACTCTGATGTGGTGTTCATGAAGTTGGGTGTTGAGGTGCATGTACTGCATTGTGACAGAAAGTCACTTTACAACATCTTACAAGCCCAAAGTGGATTTTGAAAAAAGTTTCCACGAGCGCATGTTTTGGCCGTCTCAGCCAACTGTCATGAAATATGAAAAGTAAACGTGTCTTCACTTTTCCTTCATAGCTTGAAATTGGAAGGTCTTAGAAGCTTGAAACCAAGCGCATACAACACAAAGGGCCTCAATGAGCTACTGGCCGCTCACTGGTGGCTCCAGCGCACGCGGTTCAGTCGCATCATTCACTCTGATGTGGTGTTCATGAAGTTGGGTGTTGAGGTGCATGTACTGCATTGTGACAGAAAGTCACTTTACAACATCTTACAAGCCCAAAGTGGATTTTGAAAAAAGTTTCCACGAGCGCATGTTTTGGCCGTCTCAGCCAACTGTCATGAAATATGAAAAGTAAACGTGTCTTCACTTTTCCTTCATAGCTTGAAATTGGAAGGTCTTAGAAGCTTGAAACCAAGCGCATACAACACAAAGGGCCTCAATGAGCTACTGGCCGCTCACTGGTGGCTCCAGCGCACGCGGTTCAGTCGCATCATTCACTCTGATGTGGTGTTCATGAAGTTGGGTGTTGAGGTGCATGTACTGCATTGTGACAGAAAGTCACTTTACAACATCTTACAAGCCCAAAGTGGATTTTGAAAAAAGTTTCCACGAGCGCATGTTTTGGCCGTCTCAGCCAACTGTCATGAAATATGAAAAGTAAACGTGTCTTCACTTTTCCTTCATAGCTTGAAATTGGAAGGTCTTAGAAGCTTGAAACCAAGCGCATACAACACAAAGGGCCTCAATGAGCTACTGGCCGCTCACTGGTGGCTCCAGCGCACGCGGTTCAGTCGCATCATTCACTCTGATGTGGTGTTCATGAAGTTGGGTGTTGAGGTGCATGTACTGCATTGTGACAGAAAGTCACTTTACAACATCTTACAAGCCCAAAGTGGATTTTGAAAAAAGTTTCCACGAGCGCATGTTTTGGCCGTCTCAGCCAACTGTCATGAAATATGAAAAGTAAACGTGTCTTCACTTTTCCTTCATAGCTTGAAATTGGAAGGTCTTAGAAGCTTGAAACCAAGCGCATACAACACAAAGGGCCTCAATGAGCTACTGGCCGCTCACTGGTGGCTCCAGCGCACGCGGTTCAGTCGCATCATTCACTCTGATGTGGTGTTCATGAAGTTGGGTGTTGAGGTGCATGTACTGCATTGTGACAGAAAGTCACTTTACAACATCTTACAAGCCCAAAGTGGATTTTGAAAAAAGTTTCCACGAGCGCATGTTTTGGCCGTCTCAGCCAACTGTCATGAAATATGAAAAGTAAACGTGTCTTCACTTTTCCTTCATAGCTTGAAATTGGAAGGTCTTAGAAGCTTGAAACCAAGCGCATACAACACAAAGGGCCTCAATGAGCTACTGGCCGCTCACTGGTGGCTCCAGCGCACGCGGTTCAGTCGCATCATTCACTCTGATGTGGTGTTCATGAAGTTGGGTGTTGAGGTGCATGTACTGCATTGTGACAGAAAGTCACTTTACAACATCTTACAAGCCCAAAGTGGATTTTGAAAAAAGTTTCCACGAGCGCATGTTTTGGCCGTCTCAGCCAACTGTCATGAAATATGAAAAGTAAACGTGTCTTCACTTTTCCTTCATAGCTTGAAATTGGAAGGTCTTAGAAGCTTGAAACCAAGCGCATACAACACAAAGGGCCTCAATGAGCTACTGGCCGCTCACTGGTGGCTCCAGCGCACGCGGTTCAGTCGCATCATTCACTCTGATGTGGTGTTCATGAAGTTGGGTGTTGAGGTGCATGTACTGCATTGTGACAGAAAGTCACTTTACAACATCTTACAAGCCCAAAGTGGATTTTGAAAAAAGTTTCCACGAGCGCATGTTTTGGCCGTCTCAGCCAACTGTCATGAAATATGAAAAGTAAACGTGTCTTCACTTTTCCTTCATAGCTTGAAATTGGAAGGTCTTAGAAGCTTGAAACCAAGCGCATACAACACAAAGGGCCTCAATGAGCTACTGGCCGCTCACTGGTGGCTCCAGCGCACGCGGTTCAGTCGCATCATTCACTCTGATGTGGTGTTCATGAAGTTGGGTGTTGAGGTGCATGTACTGCATTGTGACAGAAAGTCACTTTACAACATCTTACAAGCCCAAAGTGGATTTTGAAAAAAGTTTCCACGAGCGCATGTTTTGGCCGTCTCAGCCAACTGTCATGAAATATGAAAAGTAAACGTGTCTTCACTTTTCCTTCATAGCTTGAAATTGGAAGGTCTTAGAAGCTTGAAACCAAGCGCATACAACACAAAGGGCCTCAATGAGCTACTGGCCGCTCACTGGTGGCTCCAGCGCACGCGGTTCAGTCGCATCATTCACTCTGATGTGGTGTTCATGAAGTTGGGTGTTGAGGTGCATGTACTGCATTGTGACAGAAAGTCACTTTACAACATCTTACAAGCCCAAAGTGGATTTTGAAAAAAGTTTCCACGAGCGCATGTTTTGGCCGTCTCAGCCAACTGTCATGAAATATGAAAAGTAAACGTGTCTTCACTTTTCCATCATAGCTTGAAATTGGAAGGTCTTAGAAGCTTGAAACCAAGCGCATACAACACAAAGGGCCTCAATGAGCTACTGGCCGCTCACTGGTGGCTCCAGCGCACGCGGTTCAGTCGCATCATTCACTCTGATGTGGTGTTCATGAAGTTGGGTGTTGAGGTGCATGTACTGCATTGTGACAGAAAGTCACTTTACAACATCTTACAAGCCCAAAGTGGATTTTGAAAAAAGTTTCCACGAGCGCATGTTTTGGCCGTCTCAGCCAACTGTCATGAAATATGAAAAGTAAACGTGTCTTCACTTTTCCTTCATAGCTTGAAATTGGAAGGTCTTAGAAGCTTGAAACCAAGCGCATACAACACAAAGGGCCTCAATGAGCTACTGGCCGCTCACTGGTGGCTCCAGCGCACGCGGTTCAGTCGCATCATTCACTCTGATGTGGTGTTCATGAAGTTGGGTGTTGAGGTGCATGTACTGCATTGTGACAGAAAGTCACTTTACAACATCTTACAAGCCCAAAGTGGATTTTGAAAAAAGTTTCCACGAGCGCATGTTTTGGCCGTCTCAGCCAACTGTCATGAAATATGAAAAGTAAACGTGTCTTCACTTTTCCTTCATAGCTTGAAATTGGAAGGTCTTAGAAGCTTGAAACCAAGCGCATACAACACAAAGGGCCTCAATGAGCTACTGGCCGCTCACTGGTGGCTCCAGCGCACGCGGTTCAGTCGCATCATTCACTCTGATGTGGTGTTCATGAAGTTGGGTGTTGAGGTGCATGTACTGCATTGTGACAGAAAGTCACTTTACAACATCTTACAAGCCCAAAGTGGATTTTGAAAAAAGTTTCCACGAGCGCATGTTTTGGCCGTCTCAGCCAACTGTCATGAAATATGAAAAGTAAACGTGTCTTCACTTTTCCTTCATAGCTTGAAATTGGAAGGTCTTAGAAGCTTGAAACCAAGCGCACACAACACAAAGGGCCTCAATGAGCTACTGGCCGCTCACTGGTGGCTCCAGCGCACGCGGTTCAGTCGCATCATTCACTCTGATGTGGTGTTCATGAAGTTGGGTGTTGAGGTGCATGTACTGCATTGTGACAGAAAGTCACTTTACAACATCTTACAAGCCCAAAGTGGATTTTGAAAAAAGTTTCCACGAGCGCATGTTTTGGCCGTCTCAGCCAACTGTCATGAAATATGAAAAGTAAACGTGTCTTCACTTTTCCTTCATAGCTTGAAATTGGAAGGTCTTAGAAGCTTGAAACCAAGCGCATACAACACAAAGGGCCTCAATGAGCTACTGGCCGCTCACTGGTGGCTCCAGCGCACGCGGTTCAGTCGCATCATTCACTCTGATGTGGTGTTCATGAAGTTGGGTGTTGAAGTGCATGTACTGCATTGTGACAGAAAGTCACTTTACAACATCTTACAAGCCCAAAGTGGATTTTGAAAAAAGTTTCCACGAGCGCATGTTTTGGCCGTCTCAGCCAACTGTCATGAAATATGAAAAGTAAACGTGTCTTCACTTTTCCTTCATAGCTTGAAATTGGAAGGTCTTAGAAGCTTGAAACCAAGCGCATACAACACAAAGGGCCTCAATGAGCTACTGGCCGCTCACTGGTGGCTCCAGCGCACACGGTTCAGTCGCATCATTCACTCTGATGTGGTGTTCATGAAGTTGGGTGTTGAGGTGCATGTACTGCATTGTGACAGAAAGTCACTTTACAACATCTTACAAGCCCAAAGTGGATTTTGAAAAAAGTTTCCACGAGCGCATGTTTTGGCCGTCTCAGCCAACTGTCATGAAATATGAAAAGTAAACGTGTCTTCACTTTTCCTTCATAGCTTGAAATTGGAAGGTCTTAGAAGCTTGAAACCAAGCGCATACAACACAAAGGGCCTCAATGAGCTACTGGCCGCTCACTGGTGGCTCCAGCGCACGCGGTTCAGTCGCATCATTCACTCTGATGTGGTGTTCATGAAGTTGGGTGTTGAAGTGCATGTACTGCATTGTGACAGAAAGTCACTTTACAACATCTTACAAGCCCAAAGTGGATTTTGAAAAAAGTTTCCACGAGCGCATGTTTTGGCCGTCTCAGCCAACTGTCATGAAATATGAAAAGTAAACGTGTCTTCACTTTTCCTTCATAGCTTGAAATTGGAAGGTCTTAGAAGCTTGAAACCAAGCGCATACAACACAAAGGGCCTCAATGAGCTACTGGCCGCTCACTGGTGGCTCCAGCGCACACGGTTCAGTCGCATCATTCACTCTGATGTGGTGTTCATGAAGTTGGGTGTTGAGGTGCATGTACTGCATTGTGACAGAAAGTCACTTTACAACATCTTACAAGCCCAAAGTGGATTTTGAAAAAAGTTTCCACGAGCGCATGTTTTGGCCGTCTCAGCCAACTGTCATGAAATATGAAAAGTAAACGTGTCTTCACTTTTCCTTCATAGCTTGAAATTGGAAGGTCTTAGAAGCTTGAAACCAAGCGCATACAACACAAAGGGCCTCAATGAGCTACTGGCCGCTCACTGGTGGCTCCAGCGCACGCGGTTCAGTCGCATCATTCACTCTGATGTGGTGTTCATGAAGTTGGGTGTTGAGGTGCATGTACTGCATTGTGACAGAAAGTCACTTTACAACATCTTACAAGCCCAAAGTGGATTTTGAAAAAAGTTTCCACGAGCGCATGTTTTGGCCGTCTCAGCCAACTGTCATGAAATATGAAAAGTAAACGTGTCTTCACTTTTCCTTCATAGCTTGAAATTGGAAGGTCTTAGAAGCTTGAAACCAAGCGCATACAACACAAAGGGCCTGAATGAGCTACTGGCCGCTCACTGGTGGCTCCAGCGCACGCGGTTCAGTCGCATCATTCACTCTGGTGTGGTGTTCATGAAGTTGGGTGTTGAAGTGCATGTACTGCATTGTGACAGAAAGTCACTTTACAACATCTTACAAGCCCAAAGTGGATTTTGAAAAAAGTTTCCACGAGCGCATGTTTTGGCCGTCTCAGCCAACTGTCATGAAATATGAAAAGTAAACGTGTCTTCACTTTTCCTTCATAGCTTGAAATTGGAAGGTCTTAGAAGCTTGAAACCAAGCGCATACAACACAAAGGGCCTCAATGAGCTACTGGCCGCTCACTGGTTGCTCCAGCGCACGCGGTTCAGTCGCATCATTCACTCTGATGTGGTGTTCATGAAGTTGGGTGTTGAGGTGCATGTACTGCATTGTGACAGAAAGTCACTTTACAACATCTTACAAGCCCAAAGTGGATTTTGAAAAAAGTTTCCACGAGCGCATGTTTTGGCCGTCTCAGCCAACTGTCATGAAATATGAAAAGTAAACGTGTCTTCACTTTTCCTTCATAGCTTGAAATTGGAAGGTCTTAAGTAGGGTTCAGACCAAAGCGTCCCGACGAGACGAGACGAGACGAGACGAGCTGCAACATTCTATAAACACGCAACTTGCTGCAACAAAAACAGGGTGGTTCAGACCACTGCGACTGCTTGCAACAGATTACAACCAAAGATTCTAGAACTGTTCTAGAATCTAGAATCAAAGATTCTAGAACTGTTCTAGAATCGTTCATTACAACGGTTGTCGAGCCTTGTTCTCATAAAAGATGGATGCCAACATTGTAGCTAATTTGTTGACCGTTATTGCGGCCACAATAATAACAAACAACCAAAAAAATAATCGAAAGGCAAAAAAACGCAGATGGTCCCGGGCGTGGATACGATGTCGGGAGACATTAGGGGCCTGTGCTACACTGTGCAGAGAGCTGGAAAGCGGAGACAAGCCTGCCTTTTTAAATTTCACTCGTCTAACAACGGAAGAGTTTTACCACCTTGCCGATTTAATTTCACCCATAATTAGAAGACAAAACACGAACTACCGCGATTGCATCTCGCCAAGGGAACGATTAATGATTACATTACGTTTCTTGGCCACAGGTTAGGCTAATGTTAAGCTGTCAGAAAAAAATGCTGTTGACTAAATGCATATCAAATACGCTCAAAGTAATTAGGCTACTGGTGAAAATGGTTGTCAATGTCAAGTACTTTTAAGTAGGCTAGCAAAACTTTTCATTTACAGGACAGAGTTACCAAGATCTGGCATACTTCTTTCGAGTTGGCCATTCAACAGTTGCTGAAATAGTACCAGAAACCTGCTCAGCAATTTACAATGTCTTAAAAGAAGAGTACATGAAGGTATGGATTGTAGTAGGCCTACAGGCCTAATTTGTTTTGCATTAACATAAACATTCACATAGGCTATGCTATATCCTGGCAGTCAACATAAGCCTACACACAAGATGAGTTGCAGGCTACTAAACATTGCTCAAACAGCTGCCCATGTTCTAACGGTCTAGTCCATCATCAGCTTTAGACTAGGCTACAACTATTTTCGTCCAACTCGAGCCACAAAGCTAAAAACCATTTATAACCACTATTAACCTTTTTGAACGTGTAAATTACTTAGCCTACACCAGCCCTGCTCACTTGAGCGCAAACACTTTAGCTGAAACTACAAAGTTAGCAGCCATTAGGTAACAACATCATTAGCAGCCATTAGGTAACAAAATCATTTCAGCAGAACACTATAAATGCCTTATTACGTGTTAATGTAACATAATATGCATTGAAAACAATCGTACTTACAGGCATTATCACAGAAAAAACGATGTTTCAGGAGACACTGAACGAACGTGAAATCAGTAGTACTTCCATTTCACACATGTGACGTTGAACAGGAAACTACTCCCGTATTTCAGATTAACTACCAATTGCACCCAGTAGATGGCACTCTAGTACAACAATTGACATAAGAAATGGTATGCTTATCATTCATATAGCCTGCTACTTACCATGAGAATCAACTTATCTACTCCATTATAACCCCTACTTGCTTTAAATGTTTAAAGAAAACAGAGACACTTTATCATTTGAACAAATCTCATTTAATTTTGACAACAAATAAATAATATACATTAGCCTATAGGTTGTAGTATTGATAGTCTGGAGGAGGGGGACACGCCTGTCTTGCGCGGTCCCTCATCAGAGCCTGGTAGCAAAGCTCCTCAATTTGCCTCTCTAATTCGTATCTAATATTCAAATCTGTGAGGCGCCTCATTTTTTTTTCGATATTTTTGCTGAAGGCTGTAACATCGTCATCCTCCGGCTGCTCTGCAACTTTGTTGATGTATTTCTCCACTGTGCAGAGAAGGTTCTGCTCTGGGCCTGGCTTTTTCGCCCGCTTCACCTTTGCATTCGAGCACGATTCCACCACTGTGATCTCTTCCTCTTCGTCGGTTAATTCCTCAACATCGATTTCACATTCATCATCCTGTAGGAGTAAATAAACACATAAGAAAATAGTGATAATTGATAACTGATTAAAACGTGGATACAATTAGGGCCTGTTTACATTTGTTTAAAGAATGCATCTTGGGTGATCTAATCACAAGTAGTCAGCTGAGCAGGCTTGTGCACAATTCCGTATGAACAGACCCATTACTAGCTACATATCACTAACACTACAAACAACACCATCTTGAAAGTCTCATCTCATACTAAAGCAATTCAAAGTGTATTTTGTGCGAACAAAACAAATATTTTTATTTTTATGTTTCAGTGTCCAAGTACACAAGAGGAGTGGATAAATGTAGCCAAAGGCTTCCAAGCAAATTGTGCATTTCCTAATTGCATAGGAGCTTTAGATGGGAAGCACATAAGCATAAGACCTCCACCCTCCTCTGGCTCTACTTTCTACAACTACAAACACAATTTTTCCATTGTGCTGATGGCCCTTGTAGACAGCCAGTACAGATTTCTGTACATAGATGTAGGATGTAATGGAAGGGTTTCTGATGGGGGAGTTTTTAGAGGCTGCTCCCTGCAGGAAGCCTTAGAGAGGAGGACAGCCAGTCTGCCAGACCCGCAACCACTGCCAGGGACAGATCAGGTGGCTCCCTTTGCTATGGTGGCAGATGAGGCTTTCCCTCTGAAGGAGTACATCCTCAAGCCGTACGCCAACAGAGGTCTATCTCGGGAACAGCGTGTTTTTAACTATCGGTTGTCGAAGGCCAGGCGAGTTGTGGAAAATGCCTTTGGCATATTAGCAAATCGTTGGAGAGTCTTTCTAACAACAATCAACTTGACCCCGGCCACAGTAGACAAATTGGTGTTGTGCTGCTGTGTCTTACACAACTTTTTGAGGGCAAAGAATGCCAATGACCCCCCTACAGATCTAGGTAAATGCAACAGACAATTTTGTATATCACATAATAATGCTAACTTTCAAGGGGTTGAATGCCTTTTTCGACTGTTTGCCTCTGTCTCCCATAGCCAGTGCCCATGGGACACCTAGAGAAGGCCGTCTTGCCCAGGCTGCTTTGCCCAGGGTCACAAATGGAACAGATGTGGCAAAGAGGAACAGGGATGTCATATGTGATTATGTCAATGGTCCAGGGGCTATACCCTTGTCAGTGGAATTATAGCCTAATAAATCTTACTTTTTCATCCATGTTGGAGATGGACTGCCTCTTCTTGATAAAAGGTCCCAGGAAGGCCAGTCTCTGCAGGATCCATCCCTGCCGGTTTGTCCTCCCCCCTGCACTCCCAGATGGCGCTAGCTTCGAGTACCTTAGGTACTGCGTTCGCAGAGAGTGCAGCTTTTTGTTGACTTCCTTTGCTGTAACAAAACATATAGGCCTACCGTTAGATTGTAAAAATTCCATGAGCTCCAGCCAGTGTTGTGTAGAGTAGGCTACTGGAAAATCAAACTCAAGTACAAGTATGGGTACCCTACCAAAAAATGACTTTGGTAAAAGTTCAAGTCACCAACTGAAATGTTAGGCCTACTTGAGTTAAAGTCTTAAAGTAGGCTATCTGAAATGTCTTGCACTTAAGCATGACAAGTAATGTTCAATTAAATGTGCTCAGGTAATGAAAGTAAAAATACAAGTAAATGTTAATAATAATCAGAGACAGTCTGAATTTTTTAGATTTTAAAGTTTATCCAGCTTTTTCCAGCTGGAAAAAGACAAGTAGTCAGAAGACTGGCAGTTTTTCAAATGTGCTTCTTTAAATTGGAGGAGGAGGAGCCCAGTGTTATCAGTAGGCTCTCCTTTTGAACTGCAGTTGTTAACATTGACGTTCGTCGTCAGAAAAACAGTTTGGATAAAAGTATCAGCTAATAATCTGCTATAACAACAACCCAATCTAATCAACCGCAACAATAACGTTACAAGTAACATAACTCAAATTCAGTTGAGGGGGCTAGTTAGTAGATAGGCTAGGATAGGCTAACGTTACTCACGGTCTGCACCAATGGCGTTTGCTATATGCCTTATAGCGGTAGTTTTCGAGACTCTGTTAGAATAAGCCTTTTGAGTTACGTTGTAAAGACAGGGATGCTCTTCAAATAGAGTGATCATTTTGTCCTCTCTCTCCTCTGTCCAAAAGTCCGCCATCATTAATAGCAATAGTGTTGTCAGTGCTAAACTTCAACGGTAATAACGTTATATTTCAAATGTTAGAAGTTTCACTAAAACACTCACGCGGATCCTGCATGCGATGTTACAATTCTATGCAAGCCACCTACATTGGCTACAATGTCAATGATTAATCATCTGCCTACCTGAAATCCGTGGAGCCTGGATGATGTAGCAGCAATGGATAATC